>NC_026736.1:983869-1002633 GCF_000210295.1 Trypanosoma brucei gambiense DAL972
TGTTTTATTTTATTTTCCTGCTTCTCACTTGCACGTCAGTTTCAACATCAACAACAAAAAGAAAAAGAAAAATAAAAATAAAAAGGAAGCAGCTCTGCCCACATTCCCTCACCCGTTTCCTGTTTTTCTCACTTACACACTTTTTGTTTTTGTTTTTGTTTTTGTTTCCATTTTGCTCTGCTCGACTCTTTTTTGTTTTTTTTTGTTTTCAAGTTTGTTTCCACCGCGTGACTTTCTTTTTTCATCCCAGTGTGTTATGATTAGGATTATGACAGCTATAGTTACTACAATTATAATTATAATTACAATTGCAATTTATTGTTATTATGATTGTGGTTGTTGTTATTTGCCCCCTTTTCATTGTTCGTCTGTGTCATTCTTCCACGCCCCTCTGCCTTTTTTCTTTTCCTTTTTTCTTTTCTTTTTTTTCTTTTCCCATTTTGTTTGTTCGTTTGTTGTTTTGAATTTATTCATTCATTCATTCATTCATTCGTTTTCTCTTTGCCTTTTATTTTTACTTTTAATTGAATGAAAGGCTTTTCACTTATGTGTGTTGCCACCTGCGGGAATTTTTTTCACACACCTCATCTCTTTTTCTCTCTCTCTCTTCTTTTTCTTCTTTTGCCACTTTTCCCTTCTTTCTTCAGCTGAGTCAAACAATCCGTAATATATATAAATAAATATATAAAAATATAAATATATATATCTTTTCCCTGTTGTTTTTTTTCTTCTTCTTTTACTGATATTACTCACATATGTATTCTTTTACTTGAGCCCTCATTCCATTTATCTTTTTTCCTTCTTATTCTTCTTTGTTCTTTTTCTTTTTTTCATATTTCACTTTATTCGAATAACTTTTGCTCGTGTAAATGATAAAAATAAAATAGAAAGAAAAAGAAGAAGAAAGGGAGACAGCCATACAAAGAGGTGGGAAATAGGAAAAGGTAGAAGAAAATAATAAAAAAAAAAGAGTGAGAGTGAGAGTGAGAGATAGTGCGCGTGTTTGTGTGAAAGTTGTTCGCATTAGTGTTTTTGACGACACGTGAGCGGACGGTGCTTTTTTTTTGTTTGTTTGTTTTGTTTTGTTTTCAGTACTTAACCAACGGAAAGAGAAAAGGGAGAGAGAGAGAAAAAAAAAAAAGAAATATATATATATATAAATATACACATAAATATATAAATAGTAGCAAAGGTTGAAAAGAAAACAATAGCACCGTATCGAAGTCAAAAGGAAGTGAGTGAGTGAGTGAGTGAGTGAGTGCGTAAGAGGAAGGAGGAGAATAAAAATGCCTCCAAAACGCTCAAAAGGTGTAACATTTAAACTCGTCCACCAGCCATATGATGACGCGGAGAACACCGGAGGGCGTAAAGCCGTAATGGTGGAAGAGCGAATAGTGCGTCAGCATTTACCGGCATCGGGTTCAGGACGCGGACGCCGTCAGCGGGATGATGATGACAGCTTTTGTGATGATGGAGGAGCCTCTATGTCAACTGTAGGTCGTTGGGCACAAGAATGGGATGAGACATCGGCACCAACTGAACGTAACGCAGGAATGTTAGAAGGTGAAGAGGATTACTTAAATAGGCACAACTTTCTTTTGGCACAGGACCCTGATGATGATGATAATAATAATAATAATAAAAAAAATAAAAATGATGAATGTGCTGATGATGGCGGCTATGAGGATATTAGTGATAATGACGGTGATGCATGTGAAGGAGTTACTAAGAAGTCTAGAAGTGAAGCCGCTGACGGTGAGGAGGAAAGTAGTGACGATAAATTGTTTGACGACCAGGAGGAAGGTGAAGTAACGGATGAGTTTCTGAGACAGTTGGTTTTTGGCGGAGAAGACGATGATTTGGATGTTGACAGGCGCCGGTGTGGTGATGATGATGATGATGATGATGATGACGGCAATGATGACGGAAGTACAAACCGTGACAACGTCCCGGCAAGTTTTGTACCACATGACACGACACGGCGTGCGATTGACCGCCAGTTCACACAACTGATGCGTGAGTTCACCGTTGATGAGAGGTTAAATGACGCTTATACCGATGACCCGCGGACGCAAGGTGCACTAGACGCTGACCAGTACCTCCGTGCTATGGAAGAGTTTGTCGTTGAGCGTGCCGGTATTGATTATAGAACTGCTGAGCCAATGCGAAACAAGGGCCTTATTCACCAGCTAAAGAGCATGGCATACGGCGTTCCAACCGACATGACGGCTTCGGGTGATGTAATCACAACGACAATTTTGCCTGACAAAAAAATACGTTTCGCAACGGAATTTAAACGGGAGACAGAGGAGATCCGGAGAGCCGCTCGGGAGCGTATATTGCGCCGTCAGGCTGAGGCTCAGAAGAACGCTGCGGACGGTGAAGTGAAAATAGGTCATGATAGCATGGGCGCTAGTGAAGAAATGGATGATGATTGTAATCACGATGATGGCACATTTCAGGTGAGGAATGCTGCAAAAGCGAATAACTCATCAGAATGTGGCAGCGAGTCGCAGGAGGAGGAGGAGGAGGAGGGGGAAACATATGTTGTGCGGAGGATCGTAGATAAGTCCAACCGCCTTGATTGCGAGACAGTTTTATCAACTTACTCCACGTACTTCAATCAACCTAACGTCATACGGGCCCCAGACGCGGGAAAGAAGCGGAAGGGTAAAAAAGTTACTCAACCGCACCGTGACAATAATGAGGGTGATGACATGTCGCAGGAGGTGCCGGACTTGAGCACGTCGGTGTTGTCCTTAGCGAAAGGAAAGAATGAATCGAAGGAGGAGAAAAAGATGCGAAAGCAGTTGGTAAAGGATCTGAAGCGCGAACGCCGTGGGAAGAAGAAGGAACTTCGACAAGTGTACAAGACAATGGAGGCTGAAGAAGCCCGCCGTGTGAAGGAGTCGCAAACGGCGAGGAAGACATTGTCCTTCTTGTAAAGGTAGAGAAATGAAAAGTTTTTGTCGTTTGTTTCCTTTTAATTGCCACTTTTGTGTGGATTCACGCCAGGAGGTGCCACACGGTGTTTTGCAATGTAGCGATGTGTTGTTACCGCTCCATGTGTTTCTCCTGTTGTCCGTCGCAATTAAAACTTCACTTCCGTTTAGCAGCCGTTTGTAGTGGTTACTGGCCGTTGTGATTGGTGAATCAATTAATGTCTTGCAGTGTATATGCGTTTATGCATACTTTTCACCTCTCCTGCAGGTGCTTCTTTTTGGGGAAGTGGAATTCATATGCACACGCAACACAAGGTGAGCACAATCTAAAAGTATTCGAGTAATTTTATTTGTGGTAATACAGGAAAAAAAGTGAAATACAAATATATATATATATATAAGAGATGCAAATGTGTGTGTGTGTGTGGGGGGGGGGGAGCTGAGAAGAGAAGAGCAGTGAAACGGCAACAACCGCTAGGGATTCGACTAAGGGAAGAGTAAACGTGGGGAATGTTAGTGAATTTCAACTGCGCCACGTCCGTGGTCAACACACACACACACACACACACACACACACACATAAATATATATATAATATATACATATATATGTGTGTTTATTTATGAGTGCATGTTAGAATCGAGAAGCATTACGCCTTATGTCTCTTGCTGAATCATGTGTCCTTTAAAAAAAAAAGGACATGAGTGTAGCAGCGCCCTTCTGTTTGTTGCATTTCAAGGTTTTTTTAAAATTTTTACTTCCCTTTTCTCTTTTTCACATTCCGCAGTATAACGTTGCATAGTTTGCAAAGGCCGAGAACTCCTCTAAGAAGTCGCATAAACTTTAACACTCTCCTCCAACTCTATTGCTTGTCGCCATCTTACTCCCTTCCTTCCTTCCTTCCTTTTCATTTCATTTTATTTTATTTACTCTACTTTTACTTGCGCATTTTCTTATTGTTGCTGTTGTTCCCTGCTTTTGTAATATTAGTTTATTTTATCTGATATACTTGTGACCCTTTGGAGGGGGAGGGGTGAGGAAACCAACGTATCACCAGGTTTGTAAGGTGCAAAACGAAGGAAGCGGGTAGTTTCAGGGGGAGGGGCCCTGTTCGGCGTTCATAACAAATCTAAACACTGAAACAGACAGAAAAAAAAAAGAAATAATTATACATACATTAAAAACTCACAAAAGTAGCCCAGCAGTAGGAGGCATCTTGCAGAGGGAATAACCGAACAGGGGTAACGCACCGCACATGATGCCGTGCAAGTCATTTCCTCCGTCCTCTAAATTATTGAGGCATCGGTCAAGCGAACTTTATAGCCGTGACAATTTATTCATGTGTAACTTATCGGCTGCCGTGGATGAAGCGGTGCTTAAGCAAATCTTTTCGCCATATGGAGAAATTCTTTCTGCGGCTGTAATGCGAAATATTCATACGGGTGACAGTCTCGGAACGGCTTTTGTGCGTTTCGCCACAACAGAACAGGCGCGTGCGGCTCTGGTGGGTTGTCATGGGCGAGTGGTTTGTGGCCGTGTGCTGTCGGTTCAATGGGCGAAGAGGCAACACGATGGCACTCCCGTAGGCGAGGCCCGAAAGAAAATTGTGAAGTTATTCATACGTAACATTCCTTTGGATGTGGGACCTGAAGATGTGCAACGTCTCTTTGAACGTTTCGGTACTGTGGAGAGCGTATCACTGCACAAAGACACTGCTGCTGCAACTCCCACTACTGACAACAGCCGACCCCAACGCCGCATTGCATTTGTGACATTTACGGAATCTGGTGTTGCTGATCGTGCAGCTGAGGCTGTACACAACACTCGTCCCTTCCCATCTCATGGTTCCGTCCCATTAATGGTAAAACTTGCAGAAGATCATTCGGAGCGCCGGCTCGCTGCTGCCGCTGCTGTGGCTGGTGGAGGTTCGGGGCATAACTCCTCATCATTTTGTGTTCCTCAGCCCCGTTTTGTTGGCCGACAGCAGCCAAAAGTTCTGCGCCCCCCATCGGGCGAACGTTTGCCCGTGCAACCGCTTTGTGTTTTGGGCTCGAAAGGAAGCGGCCCATCACCAATTCTCCGCTCTCCAAATATTGTGGCAGCTACGCGAGGTGATGATTTTATGGATATTGCGGTTGGGCGTTGGAAAATGCCGGAACCCCTTTCTACTACAATAAACACATGTTGTACCGTTGCGCCACAGGCTCCGGTTGGAACCAATGGTAAATTTTTTACAGTTTCAGGTAGTGGACTCTGCGCGGCATCGCGATCAGCCATAAGTTGTTCCATATGTGAGAGCAAAAAAGGCATGAGGTACACTCATGAACCATACCGAAGCGTTGTGTGTAACCCCACTGGCATTCCGGTGCCGCCTTCACCAGTGGATTAAGCGACGCCTTGTCTACCCTTTCCCTACCCTACCCTTTGCCTTTCTTTCCCTTGCCTTGCCTTGCCTTGCCTTCCTTCCTTTATTTCGTGTTGTTTTTTTTGTTTCTTTTCAAAAAAAAAAACAAAGGAAAGTTATGTGGTGATATGATTTGCATTTTTTTTTCATATATATATATATATTGAATAAGTTGTGCTGTTTCTCTGGCATGCTAGCTCTTTAGTTTATTATTATTATTATTATTATTACTGCACCTTCAGCAGCAGTGGATGAAATGAAGGGGAGAGACGGGAGTATTTGCTGATCCGTTCTTTTTTTTTTCATTTTATTATTTTCATTAGTTTTATTATGTTTATTTGGACCATGTGCGTGGGTCTTTATTTATTTCAACGTCGTCTCCTCTCATGATTTATTCACCACATTTTGTTTGTTTATTTTTATTTTTCCCTCCTCTCCTCCCCTCTCCCGTATTTATTTTATTTGCTTCCAGTATTTCCCTTGAGTCAAGGGTGAGGTGACTGTCATTAATGACATCAATAATTTCCTCCCACTTGCCTAATGACGTTGAGACGATTCTTTTCGAGTCTCTTTTATTTATTTATTTATTTTTTCTCTTTTATTTTTATTTATTTAACTTTATTTATTTAGTTTTATTGCTCTCCGAGTGTTTATTATTGTTAATATCATTTATGACGTTTGATTTATCCTTTTTATTTTTTATTATTTTTGAATAGAAAGCGACTGAAAATAGGAGGGGGGGGAATTACGAAGTTGAGCGGGGTTTTGTTATATTTGGCCCCTGCAGTGCTTGGAAAAAGCTCAAAGACAATAACTTCGGCTCCTCGTAATCAAATGAAATGACGCTCTGAATAAATTCCCGTTTATTTTTTTTGTGTGTTTATTTATTTTTCTATTTGCTTATTTTGTTTGTTTTCTTCAAGGTTATTATTATTATTACTGTTACTATATATATATATATGATATTTATTTTACGTTTATTTTTACGTTATTAAAAAAAAATATAATGATTCATTCATTTTATTTTTATTTATTTCGTTTAGTTCTGCTTGTGAGTGATTTGTGTATCTGTTAGAGAGGATAAATAAAATTAGAGAGAAGAAAAAATAAAATAAAATGAAAGGAAAGAGGGAAGAGGAGGAAAATAATAATAATTATTATTATTATTATATACAAGTGATGGGACTGGCATATTTTACATAAACCAGTGTGTGTGTATGTATTTTTATCTTGTTAATATTTTAATACGTACGAATTGATTGACAATGATGATAAAGGAGGGAAATAAATAAATAAATAAATAATTGAAACAAAATCGAGCCAAAAGGGAAAATGCAGAGGTGCCAACAACAATAACAAAAACTGGTAGCAAAGCTAATATGAATGTCAATGAAAATAATGACAATAATAATAGTAATAATTACAATTATATAATATTAATAATGACAATACCGAAAAAGGTATTACTTTTGTTTTTGTTTCTATTTACCCTTTCCTCCCTCCTCTTTTCTTTTACCCATCAGCCGAAGTGTTTGTATTTTTTTTTTCTGTTTATTATTATTATTATTTATTATTATTGTTGTTATTATTGTTGCGGGTTTTTGTTACTGTTTTTGTTACTAATGTTGAGCTGTTCCTCATTTCCTTTCCTTCTTTCTCGTTTGTTTGTTTGTTTAAGTTTCATTATTATTATTATTATTTATTTATTTATTTTTTTAAAAGAAAAACTCTCTTGTTTTAATGAGAAGTGAAATGCGATCACATAAATCAATAAATGGATGAATTAAAAGAAAAGAAAAGGAAAAAAAAATGCCTGATTTTGCGTGAACTTAATCTCTCCACATTTATTTATTTTTTGTGTTGTTTATCTTATTCTTTACGTAATGCAGTTTTAATGGAGCAATGGTGAGGAGATGACACACAAATATATACAGAATCAAAGTCCCGAAGCAAAAGAGAGAGAGAGAGAGAGAGAGAAAAAAAAAACGTTAAGATATTTAAGATGACGGTAGATTTTTTTTTTTTTAAAAGGAGAGATAAAAGGAAATAACAAAAGAAGTGAAGTGTCAACATAAAAAAAAAAAGAAAAGAGAAAGGAAGAAAGAGAACAGCAAAGAAATGAGGAAAAAGAAATATATAAACACATAAATGGTGAAAATGACATTTCATCCCTTTTTTTGGTGATGCTCATATTTCTTCACTGGAGCTATCAGCGATACTTCCGGCACCAAAAAAGAAAAAAAAAGAAGAATTTGTTTTGGCTTCATAGCATAATGTTTGTTTGTCTTTTTTTCCATCCATATCTTCTCATTGATTTTTGTTAATTAAATGGTAGCGTCATATTTAGCGTCTCATTTTGGTGGTGGTTGTTGCTGTTGTTGTTCAAGCCGCGTGTTAGGCGCATTATTATTATTATTATTACAACTAGTCCTTAGTCACAAACAGAAATACGCAAACGCATATATATATATATATATATATATATATTGTGTTTTTTTTTTACTTTGTGTTAAACAATAAATAAATAAATAAAAAACGCATTTAGTTGCTTAGCGGACTTTATAGGACACATCCGTTCAATGGTTTCCTTCACTTGTAGCGTCTGTCAAGACGTTGTGAAAAAACCCAAAGTTGCGGGTCACGGGAATATGTGCCGCGGCGCCTCTTTTGCGTGTGTGGATTGCATGGAAGTGTTTGACATTCACACTGTTAAGGGCCACACTTCATGTGTAACGGAGGTGGAAAAATATCAGGGAAAATGGCGGCGCAACACTTCAGGTGGATTTCAGCCGCAGCAACAACAAAACCAAAAACTTAATGGACATCAAAAATCTGCTAATGATAGTGATGATGAAAACCACTACGGTAATGGTGAAAGCGATAGTAAAGGATACATCAATGGTAATAATGCGGGAAGGAATGGTGCAGATAAGAAAATGCGACGGCCCGCCATGCAGCTAAGCAGCGATTCAGACGACGATGACGACTCGTGGGTAAAACAAAAGAAGAAAACTTCCAATAAGGCGGGAGAAGCAGAAAAAGCAGAAAAAACAACTCAATCAACAGATGCATCATCATCATTATCATCATCATCCGTAGTGGCAGCGAAGGCGGTATCAAATGTTTTAATTACCGCTGCGACGGTTTATGAAGCGGAAGGCGCTGAAGTGCGGCGGGGGAAACGACATCGGTTAGAACCATTAGTGCTACCGCGTTCCGTGTGCTCGACGGAGGCATCCGATTGCGTTGTTCCAAGTTTTGTATTGGGAAGTGATGATGAGGTGACAAAAGTGGTGCGGTGGGTTCTTGAAGATGCGGCACCGGCAACACTCAACATGAAAGAACTCGCACGGAAACTTGTGGAATGTTATGAGGCCCGGCTCGCACGGAAGTTGCGATGTGTTGTGGAGTCACTCATACGCCGGGGGAAACTCCGCCTTGAGGAGGGTGTGGTGATGATGCGAGATGAAGAGGCGGGATAACAATGTGTGTAACAGTTGTAATTGTAACTATTGTAATTGTAATTGTAACTGTTGTTATTGTTATTGTTTTTATAGGAGAAAAAGGAAGTAGGAGTTAAAAATAAGGGGGTTAATACATAACATGTGTGAGAGATTGCAGAGGAGGAGGAGGAGGAGGAATTAAAATAAAATAAAATAAAGATAAGAAGAAGAAAAATGAAGAAAGTAATAACGGTCACAAGGGCGGCAGGAGAGGAAGGAAGAGTTAAGGAAGAAAAATAAGTGCTCGTTTAGTGAACTTAATAACTTTTGACGCAGGAAAGTTAACGGAATGAGGACGGGTCTTATTCTTTGTCGTTTTTTTTCTTTTCGTTCGTCTTATTGTCCTCGTTTCGCCGTCTACGGCTTCGGCATGCTTCTTTAGCATCAGTTCTACACTTACAGTTCTCTTGTTGTTTTGGATCCTCTTGTTTTTCAAAACGGGAGATAAAGGTGAGAGATGACAACATAAAACAAAAAAAGAAGTATATGAAAAAAACAGTAATAATAATAATAATAATATTAAAGATGTTAGTGAAAACAACGATATCAAAATAAGGGGGACCCAGACGAAAATAATTGAGATAAGCCCATTTCTTTTTTTTTTTTACTCGCGTGGGGAATGCGGCCTTGCGGGTTCACATGAATTCGGATCTCTATTATTATTGTGATGATGATGATGATGATGATATTGCGTTAGTTGGGCATATTTTCTGCGTTTGCATATCTGTATTTTCCTTCATGCTGTCGCTTCGCTTAATCCTCTCATGTATCATTTGTTTCTTTTTTTTTTTGTTGTTGTTGTTGCTCTACTGTTGACATAATTTACTGTCGTCACTTGTCATTTTATTTCTTTATTTCCTCGATCTTACTTCTTCATTCGGTAGCGTAGTTACGCCTCAATTCGATGTTCCGCCCGTTTTAAATGGAAGACGCCGCATGCGCATGTACATGTTATTATACATATTAATGTATATATTAGTGTATATACGTTGTTTTAAACATGATGGAGAATCCCTCTCCTCCTCCTCCTCTTTATTTTACGGGTGAATATAAATAAATGTTGGTGGAGATAAATATTCCTTCTCATTTGCACAGTGTGTGTTTGCCAGCACCGACTGATGTATTTCGGGTTCGTGTGTCGTTTAGGGATGCTTTTGTTGGGTTCTTCCGGTAAAGGGGAAGAAAAGTACACGACATCATTTCGTTTTATTGTGTTTGGGAATGAATCACTAAACAAATGCATCGCGCACGGCTGCTGAGGCCAGGAGTTGCAGTTCGCACACGAACACAAACATTTGCGTATATATATATATATTCCTTTTTTTTTCCCCCTCTCTCTCCCTTTTCTCTTTCCCAATTCCCAGTTTAGTGTGAAGTGAGTGCGTGAAAGCATTCAGGCGTGGTAACAGCAACAATTGGTTCCGGTTGACACGGCCAACCATCACCAACTCAACCCACTATAGCGGAGCATAAACGAAAACGTGCCCCGCCGTATTTGTACAGTGGCGAGTTGTGGTGTTGGTAACAAAAACAGAGGGAAGCGTTTTATTTTTCTTCGCTGTCTCAACTCATTTGTCATAAGACTCCCTCCCCCCCCCTCAAAAAGTAAAAATAAAAAAATAAAACCGTGCTCTCGTAGCGGTGGGGGCATTGTTGGATTCTAATGAAGTGCTGGTCTCCGCATTCTGTACGGAAGAATCTTGCAAAACACCTGCGGGATCTTAAGGAGGATTCGGACGCCCCGCCAGCACTCCGCTGCCTCGCAGCGGAAAGCAGTTGGGACAGTATTGATGCATTTGGTGATACCTGCAATGAAGGAAGTGGTGCAACTTGGGGCTATTCCGAGCTGGAGTTTAGTGGGGGAGAAATTGATGAGGCGATCCGAGAGGAGGTGTCCTCGCGACAATCGTCATTAACTCCGGTTGGAACCAAAAGGGAGCTTTGTATTGGTGACAGTGCGGAAGAAGTATCTGGGTTCATACGGACACTCAGTTCAGGGTCACCGGTAGGCCGTTCTGTGAAGGGTGGCGGTGGGCGTAAAGTTAGTTGCACCCCAAAGGGGCGGTTTATGAACCACGACGGTGCTAGGGCTTTATCTGTTTTACTTCCCCTTACGGGTTTAAGACATCATCCAACGTTTCCTGTAGATCCGTCGCTTAGTTGCAGTCAGGTGCGCAAGTCAGGTGGGAATAAGTTCAAGTCTGCGCCGTTGCTACTGTGTGACAACAAACAAAGGAAACCAATTTCTAGCCGTCAACCAAAGGGTTCTTTTCGAAATCATCGGGCACATCTGCACCAGCCACTTGCATCGCTGCAGCCCGAATCGTTCTTTGCTTCCTACCCTTGCGGTAGGTTGCATCACCTCGTTAGAAATCCAAAAGTCAAACAGTTTGTGGCATATAGAAGCGGCAACGGCAACAGCGACGTGTCGAACTTTGCTCTGGACGCCACGGTGACACGCCGTTCCCGCCGCCAGAGAGTAAATGAGCATTTGTTCGTGGATGGAGAAGTGAAACCCCACCCGCGTAGCCGGACACACTCCAAACATTTATCCGAGTCCCTCCGAACCCCTACCACCAGCGCGCCTATTTTGGAGCTTTTGGCCCCGCGGAAAACGCCGCACAGAAATGCGGGTGAAGGCGTACGTGGGGGGACGCTAAGTGTTCGTAGTCAGTTCGACTATTGCTTCAGCCCGGGAGGAACCTCACGGAGCTCAAACAACAATCGCATCATCCGCCAGGGTTCTGCGGAATGGTTCGAGCGCGCCTCTGGTGGGCAAAACAGTCAATCGAATTTGTATTGGAGGCATGCAACTCGCGTGCGTGCCGCCCTCACAATGCGAGGTATGGGAGATGGCGGTGATGCGGGTGCGGCGCTATCGCAAGAATGCGGCAGTCCAGTCAGTTCATTATGGGCGAGCACAACTTTCACAATTGATATGCGGCCTTCCCTGTGCGATGCGCCTTTAGACATCCTCATGACATCATCCGCAACAACAGGCAGTCCATACACCACCATTGGGTAACTTTTGTGTGCAAGTCTTCCCTTTTGTTGACCATTTTTTCTATTTTCGTTTCTCCTCTTTTCTTTTCTTTTTATTTTCGTTTTCGTTCTATTTCCGGCCGGAAGGATACGGAGTTGTCCTGGTGAGCACCGAAACGCTATTTTAAATATCAACTGTTTGCTCTCTTCTCTCCCCTTTGCTTGTTCGAGGTGCTGAGATTGCTTCTTTCCACTTTATGATTGCTTATTTCGCGTGGCTGCGAGTTACGCTGCGGGACTACTGTGCAATGTACCGGAGGGTGCCTCGTGCATGGGCGTCGAAAGCAGTACGCGGTTATAAACATATGCAATAACATACAATAATATACATATATATATATATATACAATATATATATTAATCCAAGTATATGTACAAGTATGCGAATAAAAAAGTATATTACATAAACAAGAGCGGAAGGCGGGTGTTTACGGGCGTAGCAGCACACATGCTTGCATACACTGAGAACCCCGCGGTGTAAGTTCTTCGCTTCGCTTTTCAACATTTTTTTCCCCCCTGAAACCCGACCGTTGTGTTTCGTTTTTCTTTTTTCTTTTTTCTTTTTTTTTTCCGCCTCATCGTCGTGGTGGTGGGTGTGGGCTCATTTGTTGTGTGCGCGTTATTGTGTTTAAAAGGGGGGGGGTGCGTGCCACGCTGTTGAAATACTTTTAGTGCTGCCGCGGCCCTTGCGGGGAGATAAACAGAGGAAAGGCGTGAGGAATATATATATATATATATATTTCTGTAGTTTTGGAAACGCTGGAGAGCTCTCGTTTTTTTTTTTTTTGGGGGGGGGGGAGGTCGGGGAAGGGGGCGTTTTCGCCTCCCGCCACTCATGCGGAGATGGTGTGCTACCGACATCGCATAAACTCGTGAATACTGCCATTTATTTATTTCATTAGTTTCTCTTTATATTTCTTCTGTTTCTTCGCCATGTAGTTTTTTTTTTGGAATATATATATATATATATATATATTTATTTATTTATTTATTCCTTTCCAGAAAGGAGTAGTTGGTAGGGGATATATGACTCCTGTACTTGGTACCGCTGCTTTCTTTTGTAGGTTGCGGTCCTCGTCTCTGCGACGATTTTGCCTCAATCATCAACGCAGGGCTCGCAGTAGCGGCAGTTCAATTGGTATTGCTCATGAAGTTACTTCACTTCACCCATATGGTTGCAGCAACAATGTTGTTGGTTCTACACGGGTTTGGAATGAAACGGAGAATTGGTGCAGTCTTTGCTTGGAGCCACTTAACAGTTGGAGCGAGCACCGCGGGAAGCGCGATCACATTTGTTTGGAGATGTTTTATAATGCGATAACTCAATACGGGCGCCGCTGGTCACCATCGACATTATGGTGGGAAGTGGAGGAATGCACTTTGCTGCGTCGCCATGCTTCTCCGCGACTTGTGTTGGATGGTGGCGAGGGTTTTTTTAGTGGTTGTATTTTGGATTATGTACGCGACTCAACTGGAAAAAGGGGAGGTCTTAGTCTTTTGATGGATTATTACGATCGAATGGAGCATTACAAGCGGCGTTTGGAGCTCTACGCTTGCATTCAACATTTGATTGACAATGGTATCGTGCGCACCGATCGGGGTTCGCTGGGCGGCGGCGCGTCATTCCACGGTTCTCTCGTGACATTCAAGGAATTATTTCCAAATTTAGTAAATATGTTTCCATTTGCGGACGCAAAGGAGATCTCCGCCTTAACACAAATGATAGCCTCGACGTACAACGGTGAAACGGTATTCGACTTGTGTAACTTCCAGGGGTTGCTTCCAGCGGGTCAAGGAGGAGGCGATACAACAGGAGGAAAAGGCAATACTTCAGGATGCGGAAACTCGCAGCAGCGACTGGCATTCAACGCCGAACAAAAGGGAAGTGAAGATTCGTCCGTTACCGCATCTGCTGAGGGGGTTTATTCATATCATTGGAAAGGAATGTTTTGTCGCGGCGTGATGGGTCAATTACGATGGGCATTGGAGTGTGATAGCGTTGCCTGCCCACTGAAACGTGCCGATGGCTCCAAGCACGTTTGCGACCCCTATTGGCAAGTTCTTTCGGAATACACCTGTCGGGCCCTCCTTGCGGAAATGGTTTTTTGTCGTGTTTCGGAGTATATCGTGCGCGTTGAGGGTGTTTGGAGAAAATGTGGTCAGGAATTGGCGAACAAACATGTGTCGCATGGGAGTCAAAAGGAAGAAGAGGAGAGGGCGCATCCGCCGCGCACGTCGAATTGGGGTTACATACGATACATGGGGGATCATTTGTATGATGACATGTTTGGGGGAAACTTGCCAAATGAAGGGGCTCCGAAGAGATTGTCTTTGATGAGGTGAGGTAAAAAACAAGCAAACAAACAAAAAGAAAAACCATGGGCAAAAAGAAAAAGAAAAGAAAAGGGTCCTGTTTTTGCTCTCTTTGTTGTTTACATCTGTGCGTTTGGGTTTTCTGTGGGGTTTCAACTGGGCTTCCCGAGTGATGCCGTGCCATACGTTTTTTTTTTTCCGCTGCCTGTTCGGCCCTGCCCATTTGTTTTTTTTTTTTGCAAACTCGAACCGTACAGTGGGAGAATGTGTCACTTCCGTATATGTTGGAGTTGCCTCTTCTAGCGTGATGTAGTTGGTTTTGTAACTGTGTGAATGCGCGTTTTTGAAACCGTGAACCGCTACAAAGCATACGCACATGCGTGTACAATTCCATTCGGTCTTTTTTTGTTTCCATTTCTGATCCCAAGACGACGACTTCACTTATATTTTCCATCCCCCTTCTGACTTTTCCCTTTCCTTTTCCCCCCCAAAAAAAAATGACCGAAAAACAAACAAAAAAAAAGTTCTAAAAAGAAGGTGTGACGAAGGAAGGAGGTAAACCAAAAGCATATATTAAACTTGCGGTGGCCGCGCGTGCCAATTCCATCCATAACGTCATTGGCATGATAAGATATCTTTTGCTTATAAGTCGCCAAGGCAAAGTACGGTTGGCGAAGTGGTACGTTTCCATACCGAACAAAGAAAAAACCCGAATTGTTCGTGAACTTTGCCAAACCGCTTTGGGTCGTTCCGCCCGTTTCTCCAACGTGTTGGAGCTCCGCGGCTCCAAATATGTTTGCCAGCGGTATGCGTCTCTTTATTTTATTGCCTGCATTGACAAGCAAGACAATGAATTGGCAATTTTGGAGATGATTCACCACTTCGTAGAGCTATTGGACCGATACTTTGGCAATGTTTGCGAGCTGGACCTTATCTTCAACTTCCACCGGGCATATTTTGTGCTTGACGAAGTTATTTTGGGAGGGGAATTGGAAGACACAAGTAAGAAATCAATATTACGGCAGATTGAAATGCACGAGGCGGCAGCGGAGGACACGGAATTATCCAGAGGATCCGGCACAAATTCCTCAAAGGCACGCTAAAACTCCCCTTCTTTTCCCTTCCCTTCCCTTTCCTTCCCTATGCAAAGGCGGCTAACAAAAAGAAAAAAAAAGAAGAGCATGAGGAGGAGGAGGAGGAGGGAAAAACAAAAACAAAACACAAACACAAACACAAACACACACACAAGGAGGGTTCGAAATGAAGCGTGTCGCCTCCATTATTATTTTTTCTTTTTCCCACCACCACCACCACTCTCGCCTCTGTAGTTGCTGCAGCTTTCTCTTCCCTTCTTTTATCTGTTGTTTCTTCCTCCATTTTCTTTCTGTGTGTTTTGCTTCTCTTACAGAAATCAAACTTTTATTCCAATTTGTATTGCCTTTTCTTTGTTGTGGAAACGTTCCGTTCACCATCAGAAGTTACTCTTGTTCCTCGAAAAGGTCGCAAAGGATTAACATGATTATTATTATTATCTTTAAAAGGAAGAAAGAAGGAAAGAAAGAGAAGGAGAGTCAAATTTCATAGGCAACATCGCGTTAAATATGGACTAACGCGGCGATTAAGTGGTCAAAAGTTACTCGACCAACAAAGTCAATAATATCGCCGATAGCGTCAAAAATAAAAAGCGCATCTCACCGGATCATCCCTCATAGCGCACCAAACAGTCCTCCACGTGAGAGCGGAAGCAAAAGGCAGAAAAGGTGCATGAACAAATGCGGAATAAGCCCCGCACCCTAATAGCAACAGAAATAATAAAAATGGTATCGTCGCCGCCTAAGAAAAAAATTAAATTGTAACTCCCCCCATTCAAAACCGAAAATACGAGAAGATCATAAATAAAACAGCATTCTCACTTTGGCAGTATCGGCTTTCAAAAGATTCCAGAGCTATTCACAAAAAAAAAATAAATAAAATTTACAGTGCCCGTTTTCAAGAATATAAAACACAGATCTCTATAAAATCCATCAAAAACGAAAGAAAAAAATAATGAACAGAGGGTAAGGGAAATGCTATACTATCAGCCGCCGCGACTTCCCCCATAAAAAGAAATCGAGACATAAGTCTCGCCCCCGCCGCTCTTTAAAAGACCCCTCCCCTTTTTTTTCGAGTGGCCCGGGGCGGTGGGGAAATGGAAAGGCGTGTGTTTGTATGCTTTTGGGGCTGCCTGATTTGTCAGGGTGGCCCGGGGCGGTGGGGAAATGGAAGGGTGTGTGTTTGTATGCTTTTGGGGCTGCCTGATTTGTCAGGGTGGCCCGGGGCGGTGGGGAAATGGAAAGGCGTGTGTTTGTATGCTTTTGGGGCTGCCTGATTTGTCAGGGTGGCCCGGGGCGGTGGGGAAATGGAAAGGCGTGTGTTTGTATGCTTTTGGGGCTGCCTGATTTGTCAGGGTGGCCCGGGGCGGTGGGGAAATGGAAAGGCGTGTGTTTGTATGCTTTTGGGGCCGCCTGATTTGTCAGGGTGGCCCGGGGCGGTGGGGAAATGGAAAGGCGTGTGTTTGCTTTTGGGGCTGCCTGATTTGTCAGGGTGGCCCGGGGCGGTGGGGAAATGGAAAGGCGTGTGTTTGTATGCTTTTGGGGCTGCCTGATTTGTCAGGGTGGCCCGGGGCGGTGGGGAAATGGAAAGGCGTGTGTTTGTATGCTTTTGGGGCTGCCTGATTTGTCAGGGTGGCCCAGGGCGGTGGGGAAATGGAAAGGCGTGTGTTTGTATGCTTTTGGGGCTGCCTGATTTGTCAGGGTGGCCCGGGGCGGTGGGGAAATGGAAGGGTGTGTGTTTGTATGCTTTTGGGGCTGCCTGATTTGTCAGGGTGGCCCGGGGCGGTGGGGAAATGGAAAGGCGTGTGTTTGCTTTTGGGGCTGCCTGATTTGTCAGGGTGGCCAGGGCCGTAGGGAAATGGAAGGGCGTGTGTTTGCTTTTGGGGCTGCCTGATTTGTCAGGGTGGCCCGGGGCGGTGGGGAAATGGAAAGGCGTGTGTTTGTATGCTTTTGGGGCTGCCTGATTTTTCAGGGTGGCCCAGGGCCGTGGGGAAATGGAAGGGTGTGTGTTTGTATGCTTTTGGGGCTGCCTGATTTTTCAGGGTGGCCCGGGGCGGTGGGGAAATGGAAAGGCGTGTGTTTGTATGCTTTTGGGGCTGCCTGATTTGTCAGGGTGGCCAGGGCCGTGGGGAAATGGAAGGGCGTGTGTTTGCTTTTGGGGCTGCCTGATTTGTCAGGGTGGCCCGGGGCGGTGGGGAAATGGAAGGGTGTGTGTTTGTATGCTTTTGGGGCCGCCTGATTTGTCAGGGTGGCCCGGGGCGGTGGGGAAATGGAAAGGCGTGTGTTTGCTTTTGGGGCTGCCTGATTTTTCAGGGTGGCCCGGGGCGGTGGGGAAATGGAAGGGTGTGTGTTTGTATGCTTTTGGGGCTGCCTGATTTGTCAGGGTGGCCCGGGGCGGTGGGGAAATGGAAAGGCGTGTGTTTGTATGCTTTTGGGGCTGCCTGATTTTTCAGGGTGGCCCGGGGCGGTGGGAAATGGAAAGGCGTGTGTTTGTATGCTTTTGGGGCTGCCTGATTTGTCAGGGTGGCCCAGGGCGGTGGGGAAATGGAAAGGCGTGTGTTTGTATGCTTTTGGGGCCGCCTGATTTGTCAGGGTGGCCCGGGGCGGTGGGGAAATGGAAAGGCGTGTGTTTGTATGCTTTTGGGGCTGCCTGATTTTTCAGGGTGGCCCAGGGCGGTGGGGAAATGGAAAGGCGTGTGTTTGTATGCTTTTGGGGCTGCCTGATTTGTCAGGGTGGCCCAGGGCGGTGGGGAAATGGAAAGGCGTGTGTTTGTATGCTTTTGGGGCTGCCTGATTTGTCAGGGTGGCCAGGGCGGTGGGGAAATGGAAAGGCGTGTGTTTGTATGCTTTTGGGGCTGCCTGATTTGTCAGGGTGGCCCGGGGCGGTGGGGAAATGGAAGGGTGTGTGTTTGTATGCTTTTGGGGCTGCCTGATTTTTCAGGGTGGCCCGGGGCGGTGGGGAAATGGAAAGGCGTGTGTTTGCTTTTGGGGCTGCCTGATTTGTCAGGGTGGCCCGGGGCGGTGGGGAAATGGAAAGGAAGTGTGTTTGTATGCTTTTGGGGCTGCCTGATTTGTCAGGGTGGCCCGGGGCGGTGGGGAAATGAAAAGACGTGTGTTTGTATGCTTTTGGGGCTGCCTGATTTTTCAGGGTGGCCCGGGCCGGTGGGGAAATGAAAAGGCGTGTGTTTGTATGCTTTTGGGGCCGCCTGATTTGTCAGGGTGGCCCGGGGCGGTGGGGAAATGGAAAGGCGTGTGTTTGTATGCTTTTGGGGCTGCCTGATTTTTCAGGGTGGCCCAGGGCGGTGGGGAAATGGAAAGGCGTGTGTTTGTATGCTTTTGGGGCTGCCTGATTTGTCAGGGTGGCCCAGGGCGGTGGGGAAATGGAAAGGCGTGTGTTTGTATGCTTTTGGGGCTGCCTGATTTGTCAGGGTGGCCAGGGCGGTGGGAAATGAAAGGCGGGGTCTNNNGG
>NC_026736.1:1369973-1469848 GCF_000210295.1 Trypanosoma brucei gambiense DAL972
CTGGAAACTGAAGAATTTGCTACCCGCGCCGCCGTACAACAGAGCAGTTTCTACGACGGTGTTGACTTAATTGAGGTTGTTTGCGACGAAAGTATCTTGCGAGCAGCACTCTGTGATGAGCGTAGATACTTCTTGATGCGAATACTGGCAAGGTTGGAAAGAGCTTCACGTGGGGATATTATCCACAGTTACGATATCCACTCGCTATGCATGCACGAATATACATGCAGAAAGGAACTCTACGTTGAATACATATATTCTCTCCACCATATTGCCCCGGAAAAGAACACAATACAACATACAAAGTGTTTGCTCATCGATGCTGAAATATCACACACCACAGAAGCAGAAAAAAGCTACGAAAAGTCTACAAATCAACAACCACTCAACGACAATCCAGAGGACAATAATATAACATCCTCAGCAAATATAGTTGATCAAACAAACGCCACGCCTCAGGGACCAATAGTTGACCAACCTGCAGAAGATCTCACTAAGGCCGGGGAGCTTGATGAACCTGTTACTGATACTGAAGTAGCTGAGAAGGAACCTACTGATTCTGAGGTGATCCCTGAAAAGGAAATTCCAGACACTGAAGCTGCGGCTGAACAATCTGCAGAAGATCTCACTAAGGCTGAGGAGCTTGATGAACCTGTTACTGATACTGAAGTAGCTGAGAAGGAACCTACTGATTCTGAGGTGATCCCTGAAAAGGAAATTCCAGACACTGAAGCTGCGTCTGAACAACCTGCAGAAGATCTCACTAAGGCTGAGGAGCTTGATGAACCTGTTACTGATACTGAAGTAGCTGAGAAGGAACCTACTGATTCTGAGGTGATCCCTGAAAAGGAAATTCCAGACACTGAAGCTGCGGCTGAACAATCTGCAGAAGATCTCACTAAGGCTGAGGAGCTTGATGAACCTGTTACTGATACTGAAGTAGCTGAGAAGGAACCTACTGATTCTGAGGTGATCCCTGAAAAGGAAATTCCAGACGCTGAAGCTGCGGCTGAACAACCTGCAGAAGATCTCACTAAGGCTGAGGAGCTTGATGAACCTGTTACTGATACTGAAGTAGCTGAGAAGGAACCTACTGATTCTGAGGTGATCCCTGAAAAGGAAATTCCAGACACTGAAGCTGCGGCTGAACAACCTGCAGAAGATCTCACTAAGGCTGAGGAGCTTGATGAACCTGTTGCTGATACTGAAGTAGCTGAGAAGGAACCTACTGATTCTGAGGTGATCCCTGAAAAGGAAATTCCAGACACTGAAGCTGCGGCTGAACAACCTGCAGAAGATCTCACTAAGGCTGAGGAGCTTGATGAACCTGTTACTGATACTGAAGTAGCTGAGAAGGAACCTACTGATTCTGAGGTGATCCCTGAAAAGGAAATTCCAGACGCTGAAGCTGCGGCTGAACAACCTGCAGAAGATCTCACTAAGGCTGAGGAGCTTGATGAACCTGTTGCTGATACTGAAGTAGCTGAGAAGGAACCTACTGATTCTGAGGTGATCCCTGAAAAGGAAATTCCAGACACTGAAGCTGCGTCTGAACAACCTGCAGAAGATCTCACTAAGGCTGAGGAGCTTGATGAACCTGTTACTGATACTGAAGTAGCTGAGAAGGAACCTACTGATTCTGAGGTGATCCCTGAAAAGGAAATTCCAGACGCTGAAGCTGCGGCTGAACAACCTGCAGAAGATCTCACTAAGGCTGAGGAGCTTGATGAACCTGTTGCTGATACTGAAGTAGCTGAGAAGGAACCTACTGATTCTGAGGTGATCCCTGAAAAGGAAATTCCAGACACTGAAGCTGCGGCTGAACAACCTGCAGAAGATCTCACTAAGGCTGAGGAGCTTGATGAACCTGTTACTGATACTGAAGTAACTGAGAAGGAACCTACTGATTCTGAGGTGATCCCTGAAAAGGAAATTCCAGACACTGAAGCTGCGGCTGAACAATCTGCAGAAGATCTCACTAAGGCTGAGGAGCTTGATGAACCTGTTACTGATACTGAAGTAGCTGAGAAGGAACCTACTGATTCTGAGGTGATCCCTGAAAAGGAAATTCCAGACACTGAAGCTGCGGCTGAACAACCTGCAGAAGATCTCACTAAGGCTGAGGAGCTTGATGAACCTGTTACTGATACTGAAGTAGCTGAGAAGGAACCTACTGATTCTGAGGTGATCCCTGAAAAGGAAGTTCCAGACACTGAAGCTGCGGCTGAACAACCTGCAGAAGATCTCACTAAGGCTGAGGAGCTTGATGAACCTGTTACTGATACTGAAGTAGCTGAGAAGGAACCTACTGATTCTGAGGTGATCCCTGAAAAGGAAGTTCCAGACACTGAAGCTGCGTCTGAACAACCTGCAGAAGATCTCACTAAGGCTGAGGAGCTTGATGAACCTGTTGCTGATACTGAAGTAGCTGAGAAGGAACCTACTGATTCTGAGGTGATCCCTGAAAAGGAAGTTCCAGACACTGAAGCTGCGGCTGAACAATCTGCAGAAGATCTCACTAAGGCTGAGGAGCTTGATGAACCTGTTGCTGATACTGAAGTAGCTGAGAAGGAACCTACTGATTCTGAGGTGATCCCTGAAAAGGAAATTCCAGACACTGAAGCTGCGGCTGAACAACCTGCATAAGATCTCACTAAGGCTGAGGAGCTTGATGAACCTGTTGCTGATACTGAAGTAGCTGAGAAGGAACCTACTGATTCTGAGGTGATCCCTGAAAAGGAAATTCCAGACACTGAAGCTGCGTCTGAACAACCTGCAGAAGATCTCACTAAGGCTGAGGAGCTTGATGAACCTGTTACTGATACTGAAGTAACTGAGAAGGAACCTACTGATTCTGAGGTGATCCCTGAAAAGGAAGTTCCAGACACTGAAGCTGCGGCTGAACAACCTGCAGAAGATCTCACTAAGGCTGAGGGGCTTGATGAACCTGTTACTGATGCTGAAGTAGCTGAAATGTAGTTTATTATCTTAAAAATTTTGATTGTTGGTAATATTTGTGATGTTGCTTGTCTTTTATTTCGATTTTTTTTGCAAAATTTCTTATTGTTTTTTGTAGAAATTTGAATAATCTTGTATTTTGAATTCTGTTGTCCAGGTTTGTAAAACTTTTTAAAAAAGTTTTTACTTTCTGCTGTTATGTCATTCTGGTTATATATGTATTTTGTATTCCCTTTACTTTGGTTATCTTTTAGTTGAAAGGGTAGAGGGTGGAGATATGTAAATATATGCGTGTGTGTGTGAATAGAATTTTTGTAGGTTTTTGTGGTCGAATTTGTTTATTGATGAGATTTTTTTGTTAAAAAAGTGTTTCTGTAATGATATCATGTTTTTTTTTGTCTTTACTGAGGTGCTGTGAGAGTGTTGTGCTTTATGGTATTTACGTTTTTTTTGTGGTTGTGTGAATTGTGTGAATGTTTGTCTTTTCAGTTGGTCGGCGAATTGAGTTTCTAGTGGGTTTGTTCTCCACATTCTATGTAAATTATTTTCGGTGTTTCTTTCCAATCGGAAAATTATTCTTGTTTAATGTTTTATGTACTGCTTTGACTGTTAAATTTTTGTGCAATGATTGCTCAATTTTATATCCTCTATTTTCTCCCCGATTAACATTAGATTTACTTTGAGGAGATATTAGTTTGTGCGCACTAATTTGGTTGGTAGTAGGCACATTTGTAGAGGGAAGGGATAAAGGGCTATTATTTTTTTTGTTTTGACAGGATCTCCGCGTGTGTGAGGGGACCAACCTAAAGTTGTAAGAGAGCAGTGAGTTAAGCAACCGAGAGGGAGATTAGGGACGCTATCATTAACCAGGGTAGCCATATATATTATTAGTGTGATTTTGAAGGCTAAGTTACCCCAGATACAACAAGCTGTGAGAAAGGAGGAAAGTTCTGCAAAGGGAGAAGTATATATACCCCTTCCTTCGTCCTTTACTCTTTTGTTTGTTTTTATACGCCTCTGAAGGTGAGGGCTAGGGACGTTGTGCTCCAATGGATGAAGATGTGGTGCAAATCTTTATGGCAATGTGTGATTGCAGTGAAACTGTGGCAATAAGCCTCTTATCAGAGGCTAACTTTGATGTGGATTATGCCTACCATCTCCATATGTCGCGTACCCAAGGGGCTGATGAAAGTGTTACTTCACTTCACGGCACTTCCCCACAAGGAGAAGCACCTCATTTACAGGAACCTGAATTACCGCATGCCTCTTACGTAGTGAACCGGCTTGATGGTGGTGGTGGCTACGTGGGTGGTAATTACCCTCACGAACGGGATTTTTTGCTTGATGAGGTGGAAAGTGAGCAGGATCTACTGGATTCAGTGTTCCCTATACCAGCTTTTGTCCACCGCAGTCCCGAACCCTTTGATACTTTTTGCACTGATTCCCTAAATAGAGACCAGTGGGTTATTTTGAGTTTTGTTTTGAATGATTTTACGGGGTTTTGTGTCAACAGAGACATTTGGCGGTCGGAAGATTTATTAGAGGTTCTTAGTATGTTTTCAATATATCAAACCACCGCCGATGAAGGTGAGGGACCCGGGCTTGCGCACGGCTATCGCCTCGACGTGGAAAAAGATATTCCAACTCTCCTTATAATCAATCCAATAACACGTGTAAAGGAGACGCGAATACCTATAAATGTCCATGAAGCGACCATTGAGAGTTATGAGGTTAAAAATGCTCTTCTCACCTTTGTTGGTGAGAGGGGCTCGCCAAATCAGTGGGAGGAATGCAGGCTGCGGGGAACATATGAAAACGCATCCCCTGTTTCGCATACAGAAAATTCGAGAGAGTACGTGGATGTTGAAGAAACGAGCATTCCATTTTCTGAACCAGAGGCAGGACGCCGTGATGAGGCAAATGAAGGGGTTGTAGCACAACCACCACAAATATTGGCTGTTGATATCAGTCCCTACGAAGTCCCTGCAGAAGTGGGAAGTGCCTTTACTTTGCGATGCCGCTTGCCTAAGGAACAGTTAACGTTGCGCCTTAAACCTGAGATGCCCGTTCTACTTTTATTGAAATATCTTTCCACCCGGTTGTACTTTAGCCAGTCAACCGCCTTTCCCGGAGGTGTCCCAAATTGCTCACTAAGGGTTGGTTTCCCTCCGAAAGATCTTATTGTGGAAGACGGTGAGGTTCAGCTTGGAACTTGTCCGGGGTTAAGATCAGGAGATACAGTGGTTCTTCACATCCATTGATGTTAGCTGGAAGATGGCAATGCTAGTGTTAGCGATAGGCAACACAATTTTTGAGGTTAACCATCATTATTATTTTTATGTGGTAGCTGTTGCAAACGCTTATGTTTTTGTTTGAGAGGGGGGGGGGAGGCCCAACTCTCATTCATTTGAGCAACCTTCTTCTCTGTGCGTGGGTATTTTGCATCTGGAAGGTCGTGAGAATTTTTTTCCGCTCACGTTCACGGGTGGTTTCACATCGTGGCCAACACCCCTCCCCTCCCTCCCCTACGCGCGCTCACTGACTGTAATGTTATCATCTTTCCGTCGATCACTGCTATCATTATTATTTTGTACATCTTACCCTCTCTGCCGTATCGAGCGGCGTTTAATTACTAAACCCATTCTCCTTCGCCCCTTCCCCACCCTTATACCTTTTTTTTTTTGTGAATCCCATGCAAATTGTGCTCCCTGAATTGAAGGGATATTTACTCAAGGTTGTGGACAAAATTGCTCCCTCCAACTTGTAATGACGGAAAAGGAAAATGGAAACAAAGATAAGAGGCGGAAGGAGAAGCATCGCAAACATCATCGTGACCGCCGCGAAAGTTGTAATGGTGTTGTTAACTCATCTGCAGCCAAAACTAGGCCTGAAACTGCTGTGGCAATAGAGGGTGCGGATGAGGAAGTGGAGAACTGGGATGAAAACCGTACACGGGTTGATCAACTCTGTCAAACCTACCCGAACAACATGTGCAACGACTGCAACAACGCTGGAACTCGCTGGGCCTCGGTTAATCACGGCGTGTTTTTATGCATTCGGTGCTCCGGCATCCATCGCTCACTGGGCGTCCACGTGTCGAAGGTGAAGTCAGCTAACATGGACAAGTGGAGTGCAGCAGAGGTTCATTTGATGGAACTCATAGGCAATCAACGGGCAAAGTTACTTTACGAGGCGCATCTTCCTAAAGATATGAAGCCCATGACGTTTGCAGAGTCTGATGCTACTCTACAAACTTTTATCCAGCGGAAGTATCAGGAAAAAGCATTTTCTGTGGAGGCCGTAGATGAGAAACTTCGCCAGTACCATAAAGAAGCGCGGTACGGGAAGAAACCGAAGCGGAATAGCAGCGCGAGTCGTAAAAAAAAAGCGAATGACGGAGCGAACGACAAAGCCGAGAGGAGTTTGAAGGGGGAGGACACAATCAAGGCGTTATATGGCTCCAATGCGGAGGTTATATCTAAAATGTCAAAGAGGACGGGACCCATTCGTGGGACTTTTGGAGTAGTGAATGTTGGACCGGAAGCGTACGATGAGCGGCGCAAGACACTTCTGGAGCAGTTTGGCTTTTCTTGAGTGTTTTTTTTTCTCTTTTGGACGAAAACACCCATTCCCTGCACTCTAAGTATGTGGTGGTGAAGAAGTTAGGGAGTACGTAACTGTTGAGGCGCAACTCCTGCTCAGATATGAAAGCCCATGGTGATGATGATGTCGACCATCGAGAAGTGTGAGTTGACAGTGGCGCAATCGCCTTTATGTTTTCTCTGTCTTGCAATGTTAACATGGGCGGTTGAAATTTTTCTCTCTTAGTTCACCGTTCAGTGTAAAATTACCATCTAGTTGTCTATGTGCATGCACTTGACCCTATTGTACCTATTGCTGTTTTCCTTATGATAAACAAAAAATCATTTCCCTCTTTCTCCTAAAAAAAAATAATAATAATAATCCAGCGACAACGTCAAACAAAGAAAATATAGCAAAAAATTGCTTTGGTGATACACGCGAGAGGGTAATTGTGTTATTACGTTTTCGAACTTGCCTGCTGTAGGGGGCAGCGTTTCACTGTGATTTTTCTTTCCATCCAATGCATACTCTGTCCTCATGTGATTTTGAGGCGTTGAACCGTGTGTTGGACTTTTTGCGCCTCCACCCCAGTGAAATCCACAGGGACGAATTTAATGGACTTCGCGCATTCTTAACGTCACTGGGCGCCACTCTTCCTCCCAGCACATATGAACCCAAAACGACTGCGGGACCAGAGGCAAATGAAGAGGACACAGCGAGTGAACCGGATGAAGAACTATGGAAGTTGGAAGACGTGGCGGATGATGGGATTCCAGCAGGCAGTGGAGATCCTTCACCTGAGCAGGAGGAGAAAGCGATGGAGCTCAAAGCAGCAGCGGCCGACTGCGCGGCTGATGGTCGACTTGACGAGGCGGTTGACTTACTCGCTCAGGCACTTCGCCTGGTGCCGGGAAAGGCAATGTATTGGTCACAGCGCGCAAGTTATTTGCTTGAGTGCAAGCGTCCCGGTGCTGCATTGCGTGACGCCAACAGGGCACTCTCTCTTAACCCTGAAAATGTACGTGCTTTGCGCGTCCGGGGAACAGTGAATCGCCACCTGGGAAAGTGGGAGGACGCACTCAAAGACCTGAGCGAGGCACAAACTGTCGATTACGACGAAAAGGCGGATGCACTGCTTCGGCTGGTCCAGGAAAAGGCAAATGCACGGCGCCAGTCACGTCGTCGGAAGGAGGAAGAGCGGGAGGCAAAGCGACAAGAGGCCCTCCGCCGCCAACGCGAGATGGAAATGCAACGAGAGGAGGAGGAGGAGCGACGACAAAACCAGCGGCAGGCACCTCCATCAGGGGGATTCCCCGGAGGATTCCCAGGCGGAATGCCAGGCGGGTTCCCGGGTGGAATGTCGGGTGGAATGGAGGAAATTATGAAGGACCCGGAAATCTTGGAAGCCATGCGGAATCCGGAGATTGCGTCTAAGTTCTCTACTCTCATGCAGAACCCTATGGCTGCTTTGGGGATGATGAGTGATCCCCAAATGGGTCCTCTGCTTCAGAAAGTTATGTCAAAAGTGATGGGTGGTGGATTCCCGGGTGCAGGAATGCCGGGTTCTGGTTTCCCGGGAGGAGGCATGTCAGGTCAGGGGTTTGCTTCTTCACCAGACGCAACACCCGGTACCACGAATTCGGCCCCACCTAAGGGACCACTTCATGACCCTGACGAGTTGGATTAAGTTAATGGCAATATCGTGGGAACCCCACCCCCTCATTGATTACCGGCATTTTTAACGTTCAGAATGCTGAGTAGTTGTTCAGGTAAGTATAGCAACACACATACTAAAATATACTTTTTATTGTCATGAACAGCAGCTCCGTGGTTAGTAGCTCTTTATTATTTGATTGTCCACTCTATACAAAATAAAGTGTACGGTGTTAAAAACGAAATCTGTTCATATTTCTTCTTGGTCACGACTATCTGTTTGACGTATTCGCCCGATGGTTTCCTTTTGTAAATGGGGAATGATTATTATTATTATTATTATTATTATTATTATTATTATTTTGAATTCTTTTTTCAACTTTACTTCAAACAAATGATTTGGATATATGCCCCTAAGGACTTGTGAGTGCAAGAAGAAAAGAAGTCTGTAACAACACTGAGAGGAAAAAAGAATAATAAATAATATTAATTAGAGATTACAAAAGGAAAGTAAAATAAATACCGGAAGCGGCAAGTACAAAAGAACCAAAGGACAAGGGAAAAAGTATCGAATGCCCGCACGTGCATCCCAACGGACGCCACGAGGTACCACCTCTAAATCGGAGCGACAAGTGACAAACAAAGAAAATCCACAGGAACAAGCGACGACAGTTCCAAATGACTCCACACGGACCGACATCCCAGATGTTGTGGCGGAAGTACAGAAAGTGGAAGCTATTTTAGCAAGAAGGCGTGAGACAATGGGAGCTGGAAGTAATGGATTTACCTGTGGCACATGGGTTGCTCTTGTGGTTTTAGAGGTACTCGCATTTGTATGGCTCAGTTGGGCGATGGATGTGTACGCCATGTACCGTGGCGCTCGTCCTTAATCTAAGTGCAGTCCCGCAACTGTCATCTCGTTGTTGTTTTTTGTTTTTTCTTGTTCTCTCTCTCTAGTTTTCTTTGTGATGTTTGCTGTGCTATTCGCAAGTAAGGAGATAGGAGCATGAATATATTAGAAATGAGGTTTGTGCAAGAGATTGATGGGAGGTAAGCGATTTTCGGTGCTTTCTGCACATTGGTTGTGTGCTTTGGTGCCGTCGTTTCGTGTGTTTGAGGGCAACCAAACATACGGCGAAGAGATACGCCATTTAATTTAAGAATAGAAATACTGGAGAATATATATATATATATATGTGTGTGTGTGTGTGTGTTGTTGCAGTCGTGTATGGATGCTCACATGTATGGAAGTTATTTTTATTTCTTTTTTTTTCCTCTCACTACTCCTTTTTCGCTTTTTTCATTTTTGTATTTGGGAAAAGGGAGGAGGTGTGTATATATGGTTTAGAGGGGGGGGCCGCTTTCATGAAGGGAGGGAGGTACGGAGGTTAGGGAATACCTTTGTAAAATATAAGACTGCGCTGAACGCAACGGGTCGGCAAGTATTTTTTTTATACCTCTTTTCTGTTATACGATACCGTACTGCTTATCTCTCAACTTGTACGTTACGTGAAGGGGTGAAATATGCGCCAATAAGGCGTACTTCCCCTCACTTTTAGAATGCAATTAATAGAAATGCAGGTTAGCAACTGACTGGGTTTTTGAAAGATGGAGAAGGAAAGATTGCACGAAAGATAAGCTGAAGTGGTGGAGAGAGGAAGGCTTTTGCGAGTGACACACGACAGCACTACTGAAGGGATGAAACGCGTTGATTTTGCGTTTTGTTTATTTTCATACTTCGAGTTACTTCGTTCTTTTTTCGGAATTTCTCTGCCTTTGGTTCTGGCATCTTTTGTGTGTTTTAACTTCCCCTACAGAATGTGCCTTTGCGGGGGCAGGGTATCAAGCATGATGTTGTGACAGAACAGCGTGATCAGTGGTCATTGCCTTGTGTAGGAACGTTATTTTCCTTGTATCTTTCTCTTTAATTTTCTTGAATCATTTGCATTTTGTGCATGTTTGCATATCTCTTTTTTTTTTTTCGTTGTTGTTGTTCCGTATCTTGTCTTGCATCAGGCGTGATGGAGAGGGTAACATACGCTCGAACGGGGGCGCTTAGATCAACATACGCCGGTTTGCCCGTTACCAAAGAGCGTTTAGTCACCGCTGCACCTGCAAAATGGTTTCCACTACTCACAACGGTACCGCAACGAGTACTTAAAAGCATCTCTGATAGTGATGGAGTTGACGGAAGCCTTCTTGGATTTTTACCAATAGCTTTTGTTTTTGAAGAGCTTCGAAAACACCTCTCAGATTTTACCCAACATGCGGCATTTCTGCGTGCCGTGCTTCAGTGGTACCATCAGACTGCGGGGGATACTTTGGAAAGTGAGATTGCCACTGATAAGGTGGAAATATTCCAACCGTACCTTCCCGCATATCGTCTTCGCGTACTAAAGGAAGGTGAAACAGTCGCGACATTCAACGACATTTCGCGCCGTGCCGTGACGCTGATGGGGAAGGATCGCGGAATTAACGACATCCCGTTAGATCACCCGAGTTGTTCCGCACAGCACGCTGCCCTAGAGGTAAATTTTGTTCACAGAAACTCTGAGCCGTTTCAGCAGCGTTTACATACTTTGATGCAAGAGGAATATCGGAACATAAATTGGAGTTCACCGGATGAGGTTGGAAAGTTATGCGCACATGCCCTTCAACTGATGCGGGAGTTTGGGGGTGATGAGGATATGTGGTTAATGGAACTGCAAGTGGTTGACCTCGGTTCAACCAATGGCACAAATCTCAACGGGGAGTTGTTGCGACCATTAGAGCGGGCGACGGTTATTGAGGGGGACGTACTAACTTTTGGGTACTCAACAAGGAAGTACTTGATTGTCCGAGCTTAATTACCTCCTTTTTTTTTTGGGCCTTGGCCTGTTGCGACGCCTGCTGCTCACTTCAAAGAGTATGCATAGGCAATCACGTCTGAGTTTATGTTGTTGGTAGTTTTTGTTGAGATGCTCCGCTAGTTCTCTGAACTCAGCTTCACACAGAGCTTCTAATGAATGTGCGTGTGTGGGTGTCACCACAGAACTTGTGCTTTTACCAAGTTCCAGTTTTTATTATTATTATTATTATTCCTCTAAAGCTCTCCTCTATATTTAGCTAATGGGGACGCGTTGGAGTCATGTGGTGGTAGTTAAAAGCGTGATGTTACTGCTGGAGAATTTATTGTCACTTCTTTTTCCGCTCCGGAAGAAGACAAGTTCTTTCCTTGAGGGTGTATGGAGGGAGGGAAAGGAAGAAGATCGCGCGGAAGGGAGGGTGGATCAACTTGCTGAAAGTTATGTACAAACGTGCATACGAATGAAAGTTTTGGAACATTTTTCCTTCCTTCGCTTTTACGTTATGATGAGTGTGTAGTACACAGGTATTTGTTTTCTGCGTTCAACTTTTCAATCTGGTACCGTCCGGTGAGTTTTCTTTATGCGATGGCCTTCCCATAAATGCGATGGAAGAAATAGTGTGGTGATTGAAGGGAATCAGTATATTCTTTGCGTCTGATCTTAACAACAAAAAAGAAAAAGAGTGACACGAATTATCTTACGTGTTATATCAGCAGTGCACCGTTTCATACCACAATCTTCAGCATCCTACTCATGGTGTCCATAATACTTGTGATTTCGTCAAAAATGTGTTGGACAAAGTTCTTATACTGTTGCCGTTATTAACTTTACTTCGTATGGGAAGGCATCTGTAAGTTACTTTTCTGTTTTGTTAAGTTCATAATACCGTAGGAGCGACAGTAACATATGCTTACATACATCAAGAAATATTCTTTATTTTTTTTTTGTGTACGTGTCATATCTTGCTTCTCCGAAAACTCATTTCTCCTGTTTCGTCTGTATTTCCCTTTTTTTTAAAAAAAAGTGTAAAATGCCATTCTGGAAGTATTTCGTAATTACCAAACCGGAGGTAGATGATGATGACCTTCCCCTGGCGAAGCACCGCATTTATGACGATGACGGTAACCTGAAGCCGTTGACTTTGGATTCGATTCAACGGAAAGTCAATACAGCTCAAGGAAAACCCAAAACATCTCCTAAGAAAGAAATAACTCTTACACCAAAAACGCGCGCAAGAATATTGCGAAGTGTGGGGGTTTCTCCAACAGGCCCACGGAGGGTTCCTGAGCCCTCTACTCCAATTACAGAAGCACTGACGACTCCTGAAAGCGTTAAGAAACGGGCAGTCAGACCCTCTGTAGAAAACTCAGACACGGCACGAGCCCTCTACACATCAAATGCGGAAACATCAACACCAGACCAGAAGGCAAAAGGAGGAAAGGGATCTCTCAAAACAACACCAAAGAAAAGCGAGACCCCGAAAAGGAGTGCCTCAACACCGTCCAAATCACCAAAGAAGGAAGAACCAAAGACACAACCGACTACTGCTACGGAACCAGCAGCAAAATTATCACCCAAAAAGAGATCTGCTGCCTCGAAGGAGACCACCCCGAGGAAATCGGCATCACCTCAAAAGGAGAATAACAAACGGAAAGCGGATTCGCCAGTAAACGTAACACCGCCAGCAAAGAAACCTGCTGCATCTAAAAAGGCTGAGAGAAGCAGATCGGCCTCGCCTCAGAAAGAAAAGGAGGAGAAGTCGCCAGTTGCGCAGACATCACCAAAAGCAAAGGCGAAAGGGGCCGCATCGAAGCGTTCACGATCTGAAACGGAAAAGGCGGTAGAGGAAGTGTCACCTCAGCGGAGTTGGTCCATCGATTCCCTCCGGGCGTTTGCCGCGGAAAGAAAAATTGATATATCGCAATGCAAGAAAAAGGTCGATATCTTTAACAAGATAAAGGATGCGCTATAAGTGTGTGTTATTTTCTTTTCCTCCATCCCCCTCATGTTGTCAGTGATGGTGTGGAGGGTACGGTGGTAGGAGTTTGAGATGTTGTATGTATCTCTCGTTGTAGATGCCTCTTGTGGCACAAATACCTTTTGGTAGGCAAACTGGTTGAATGCATCACAGGGGTTTAGAGGTATTCCTCCGGTGTGGATCTGTGGAGTCTGCACTGTTGTTTAAATGATTCAAATTCACATTTGTATTTTAGAGATATTCCCCCGGGGCACCGAAGGACACATGCATCCTCCGTCAACAGCAATACGGATGAGGGGATGATGTGGGATATACCCGCACGTGTGTTGAAAGTGTTCTGAGCATCTTTGCAGTGGAAAGGGGGAAGAAAGTAATAAAATAAAACAACCCTCGACGGGACGTAACTTCCATGAGTCAAGGGAAGTATAGATGGATGGAAATACATGCAGGAAAAGTTGATACTGTCATGAATCAGGGTGAGTTTTTATAAATGTACCAACCTTTTCCATCAATATCTTTCCGTTTCGTGAGATTCTGATTATTCCATTCTAATCGGTTCGGTTCGTATGTACTCCTCATTCGTCCTAGATCATGTCCTGTCCACTCTCGCCCACATTCGCTGTGCGGCATACCGCACTGCGCTTTTTTCTTTTTTTTGTGTGTGCATATGCGTTAGTGGAGTATGGACATATATATGTAGATGTATAAATATATTTATTTGTGCGTTTTTTTTGTCGTCATTTTTACTCTTGTTGTAGCTACATGAAGTTGAAGAGATTAAAAGGCTAAATGATAACGGATGTTACGAGCACTAAACGGCCCGTGGAGTCACGCAAGTGCATTGTTGTAATGTGTGCGGATACGCGTTATCATGTTGTTAGAACTGCTGCCGTATCGCTTGGTTGGCACGTGGAGGACGGGGAACGTGATGATGTACCCTCCTCCTTTCATGGGATTTCACTAAATAAAGATATGAATTCCCTTAGTGAAACAATTTCTCTTCTCGGCGCCAAGTGTAATGCGGCTCTAAATCCTCAGATAATTTGGTTGGACAAAAGCGTTTTATCGTCCCGTGTCGCTGCGTTATCGTGCTTCCATCGCGTCAATCACTTCCCAGGCATGCATGTGATTGCACGTAAAGCTACCTTGTTTAAGCGGCTCATGCGTATCCGCCGCCAACACGATCTGTCGCCAACGTTAAGGCGTTCACTTGACGCGTTTCCATGGAGTTTTTCCCCTTCCACAGAGTTACTTCAACTTGAGAGGTTTATTAGCGATGGACGTGAAGGGGAAATCTTTATACTTAAACCAAATAGAGGATGTGAGGGGAAGGGTATAATCATTACAGCGGAACCTCTACATGTTGTGGAGGGGATGACAGATGAGGAAAGAAATGAGTGCCTCGTACAACAGTACGTGCCGCATCCCCTTTGTATTGACCGTAGGAAGTTTGATTTGCGCATTTATGTCCTCGTGACGTCTGTTGTTGTCGGTAAGCCGCCTCGAAAAGGGTTCCGTGGTGCAGCTCCGCCAAAAGAAACGCATGGTGGATCTTCTTTTCCTCTAAATGGGCTTCAGTTGTTTGTTCATAAGGAGGGTTTGGTGCGCATCTGCACAGAAGACTATGCGGTCCCCAACGCAAGCAACTGTAAAAGACAGGGCATGCATTTAACCAATTACGCTGTTAATAAGCGGGCTCAAGGGTTTTCGGTTGGTGATGTTTTGAATACAGATGATAGTAGCAGTAATGGGATTTGTGAAGGAAACAAGCGAGACTTCAAGTTTTTGGAGCATTACATCAATGGCCTTGTTGGGTGCAAATCCGATACAACTGACGGTGATGTTTCCGGCGGCGAAACCACATCACGCTGGGAACGTGTCTTGCACCGAATCGACAGATGTATTTTACTGACGGTACTTTCCGGATTGGAGAATTTGCGGCGAGAGTTTATTGGAACGGGAGCTTCACGTGGTTCACGAAGCGACGGTCGTAACTGCTTTGAGTTACTTGGAGTTGACATTTTGTTAACGGAGGATTTAAAGCCTGTTCTTATGGAGGTAAATCATTCCCCTTCCCTATTTTGCGACTCCGATTTTGACTTTCGAACAAAACACCGCGTACTGATGGATGTATTTCGTTTGCTAGAACCATATGTGCCTTCGCTTGAGAATTGTAATGATGCGGCGTATGCAACACTTCAGGAGTCCATAACTGCGGGAGGTAACATGTCTTCGACGGGGTTTCGACAAATATCTCCTTTACGCGTGGGTGGTGATGACTGGGCGGATGAAGAAATGCAAATGTTTGAGGAAATGCTTTGTCATGCAAACGGGTTGAGGTAACATAACATTTTCGTAAAGCGTCCAGCTTGAAAGCGAACTGCGAGATATGATTGTCCCTCCTGTCGCTTTATCGATTTTCTTTTTTTTTTTTTTCTCTCTCTCTCTCTCTTTTTTACATGTGCTTTGAGGGGCATTACTCGGTCCTGTTGTCCGGATGTTTTGATACTCTGTGGTTTCTTATTTTGTGGTTACCTAAAGCGTGTGTCTGTCTGTTCGTACTACCACTATTCAAGAGGGAAAAAGAAAAGGAAGAGTGGGTTCGACACAAACCGTTTCTTTATTTAAAAGGGGATATTCTCAGGTTGGCAGTGGGGCACTTTTTATAGTATTGGTTTCGAATGTCGAAACGCATACCGTAAGATGTTAGTAATGAAAAAAAAAAGATGTCTGCATTGTAACTAACTACGTGGAATTTAACAAGAAGGCCAAAAAAGGAAAAGAAAAAAAAAGAAAAATAATACAATAAACGTACCGTTACATAAATTCCCTTCTCCCATCTTGGCGTTGGTACCCGCCTGTATTCATGATGTCTGTCAACAACAGGGGCACTGTCTTTGTGGGGGTGAAGTATTAACGTGTATTATTCGCTATTGGCACTTCTTTTTTTTTTAAAGAAAAAGACTTGTAGTTGTTTCTGAGTTATTTTTTGTAGGTTCCAGGAACCTCTTTTCAAACGATGTGTTGTAAGCAATATATAACCCTCTATGCAGCAGGGCCTCTTTTCCTTTTCCTTTTTCTTTTTTGCTATTATTAGAACATTTTCCACCCGTGAGGTGTATTTTAGACTAAGGTATTTTTGGTACCCCGCTCTTTTAAAGGGTTTTAATAAGAGGGGTCAAAAACAAACAAACAAACAATCCCATGACTTCTCCAAAACGGCCCGTGACTTCTTTTGTTCCATTTGATGAATCTTCCCAACAAACTACCACTGATGTGAACATAGTGGAAATGGCGATTCATCGCTCTATCGGACTTCTTTCTATTAATGTCTTTGACGACACAACAGCAGATGTCGCACCAGAGGATAGTATGAAATTAGACGACTCCACAATTGCGTTGATGAAAACATACGTGCTTTCCCGTTTACTTGGCCATCCCCATGAACCACGCTTAACATCGGAGGTTGAATCGAGGTTCTCCGCATTTATTCATGAGCGGAATAGTCGAAACCTTCTTGAACTACAGCAGGTGTTTTGGTGGGCTCGAAAGTTTCACAAGACGCCTGTAACTGACCTCTTTGCGGAATATACACGTGGTCATGCTGCTCAGCGACAGGCATGGTGCCGCTCGAAAGGTAGAAATGGTCAATGTATTTCTAGAGTAGATCGTTCGTCATTTCGTACCCGGTCGGTGTTACGGGAGTCGATGCTTCCGTGTTTTTCAACTGGCAAAAGGGTTGGTGTTCCACCATACAATTACAGAGTAGCTCCATCACTTCAAGAGGATGTTGTGAGGGTGTTATTGACAGCTTTAGCTCAACAACCGATTAGTTTTCTCCTTCCTGACGGGCGTATCCTTCCCCTATTAATGGCAAATCCCATACCATTGCCCTCTTGCATTACAAGTTCATACCGCTGCGATACTTGTGCCAATTATCCCTCATATGTGGCTTTTCAATCATCTGCAGGTGCAAATGCACACGAAACCCCGGCTGACGTGACATGTTTGTCTAGCATCACAATGTGCTTGCCTTGTGCAGTGCACTTCGTGTATGAAAGCTTTGCTAAAATGAAAGCAGCGTTGTCGCCACCGAAGTACGTGCCATTTAACGATGGGGAGTGTCGAATGAACGTGTGGTCTGCGGTTTATGAGGGAAACACAGTGTGGATGTCTGTAGAACTTGAACCAATTAATTTATATTTGTGCGTGTGGCAGTTACAGGAAGGGCTGTTGATGGACCAGCTGCCATTCGCTGAGCAGCTCTCTTCGGTGGCGGTGCCAACAGGAACGTGGCGTGAGCAAGCAACAATAGTTTCTCTTCACAATGGTAAAAAACAATACGATCCGACAGCCGTATGCCCCATATGTTTAGAGCCGTTTAATTCACTGGACCTGAACAATGAAAATAGCGTTTTCTCTGCGGTCATGAAAACGAGTTGTCAGCATTGGTTTCACACTCAATGCCTTGTGGATTTGCGGTGTGCCTCCTCGAGTAGTGGTGTTTGCCCGATATGTCGGAATAAAAACTATATTCCGAATTCAAGCACAAGTGAGGCATATGAGGTGAAATTAACATTGGCGCAATCTCCACGGGGTATGCGACCACCAGTTGTTAGAGTAGCGGTAGCGGCACTTCTTGGTGAGGAGTACATAAACCCAACATCTGTTGTTGCGTGTCGCGTCTTGAACCTTCGCTGTGGCGAGGAATTTAACGATCGGGAGAAAGACAGCTCCTGTTCTCCCATGTAATTTCACACAAACAAGCAAACAAACACAATACACACAATAATACACAAGGTTCGATGCAGGGGGAAAAGATAAAACGGAAAGAAATATGAGTGATTTCCGCTTATGAAAGGTTTTAGTTTACAGAGGCGTTCAAGTGGAGGTTGGTGACCAGTTTTTTTTTCCCCCTTTTCCGTGGTTATTGGTGTTGTTGTTGTTATTGTTATTTTCCTCCTCTCATATTTGAACCTGATGTCCTGTTGTTGCTTTCAACCGCGGTTTCATACCAAATTTTTTTGGGAACGAATCCGGAGCTGGTGGGTTGTAAGCGCTCACGTGTGTTAAATTGTTTGCCCACTTGATATGTTTGCTGAAACAACATATTCGCTTTAATTTAATTTACTTTACTTTTTTTTTTCGAACAATCCACAGTGATGGCTTACCTGCATTGTGTGCGAGTGCAGTGTAGTTAATTTTTTTTTCTTTTATGTTTCTCTTATGTGAAATGATGAGCTCTTCTTCGAATTGGTGCAATGAAGTTAAATTTGGTAGGGAAGAAGCAAACTAATTATATTTAATGCACATTTTTCTAATACATTTTGTTTCAGCACACTCCTTTCCCCAAAACTTTCCTCTGATCGGTGCAATATTAAACTTCAACCTTGTCGCTGGCGGTTGTGGTGGTTGCTCGTTCCTTCAGCAAAAACAAAAAACAAAACAAAACAAAACAAAAAAAGAAAAGAAAAGAAAAGAAAAGCAACGACGGAACCACAAACACAAACAAATGTGGTACATATCGCGTGCGTCACATGTTATGGACACTTTCTTTTTTTTTTTTTGAAGTTGAGAGGGATACACAAGGGATTCACTACCGCAACTGCTTTTGCGCAGGTATGTACGTATGTTTATATATATTACATATCTGTCGGTTTTTTTTGTTGTGCATTTGATTTGAAACACACTGGCGGTATCCGGGTACAGTAATTTTCATCTCCCTATGCTGAAAAATGCTTATGAGGGCTCTCACTCCTTTTTTAGAAAAAAAACAAAATCTTGTTTCAGGAGTTGTGTGTTGGTGGTGTATGTTGCCTTTTTTCCCCCCCCTTTATCTGGACTATTATTCAGTTTCTTTTTTGTTCTTGTTTTCTCCCTTATATTTGGGGAGGGGAGGGGTGCTTTTAAATTTCTTCCTTTTCTTTTTTTTTTTGCTGATAATAATCGGGATTCGTCACCTTGAAGTTTTTTTTTCTTGGGTGTGGGGGTGGGGGAGGCGGAGAGGGGGAGGTGAATGATCGCTCAATTCTTTTTTTTCTTTCAATAATAATAATAATAATTATTATTATTATTATTAATATTATTGACACGAATAATGAAAAGAGTTTGTACAGGGGAGAGCCGAGGAGGTTGTTTGAGTCTCATGAGAAAGGGACAACTCGATGAGTTTTATACTAATAATAATAATAATTATTATTATTGTTGCTGTCGCCTCCTTATTTTCTTTTGTTCGAAACTTCCCAACAAATTGTTGAGGTTGGTGACGGATGCTTGATTCTCGTTGTGTATGCTCGTGTCCTTTTTGTATTTCTCTTCCTTTTTATCGTCATTTTGGCTTCTGTTTGTGTGTTTTTTAAATTATTTTGGTGCCTGTTGTTATTTTTGGATGAAGTTCCTCTCATTTTTATATCAAAGAAATGTCTACCCGCTTCCGTCAGCCGATAGCGTTGGGACACGAGTTTCATGTGAAACCCCTCAGGACAAAAAAAAGTTTTCCACCACACTTCGAATCTTTCAACTCCTTTGATTGATTCTTGGATTTTGAATTTTGATTATATATATATATATATATATAAATTCTTTCTTTGTTGTTGTCTTTTTTTTCTTTTGCCCTGTAGTTTTCTGCTGGCCCTCTCTCTCTTTATATATATATATATATTACAACGGAGGAGGAGAGAAAGAAAATAAATGAAAGAAAAACCTTTTGTAAAGTTGTGCCTACTCAAGTGAGTTGTTAACACATTTGGATGGGAGGACGACCCCCCCCCCCTACAGCACCTTCCTTTTGTTTGTCATGTGCCCCAATTTGTTATCTCTTCACATCCTTTAATGATTTTCTAACTTCTTCCTTCTCCATTAATTCGTATTCTTTTTTTTTATATATATCTTTTCTTCCATTTCTATTTTACTTTACTTTATTTTTTTTTTAATGTTTAATATCCTCTCTCTCGCTTTTTCCCATTTTCCTCACCCTATATATTTTTTTTAAAATGTAGAAGGGTGTTTAGAAAACATTTCAAGGAAATGCCCACCCACAGAGATCCGGATGAGCTTGAAGAGTTATTACAATATATGGCACCTGGAAGTACAATAGACGATATCGTTAGTGATAGTAACAGTGATGATGAAGTTGGTAATTATCGCGTTATGCATGGAGGTCGTCGATGTGATGCTGCGCGTATTGTATTAGGTTCTGCGCCTGGTACCAATACTCAGCGTGAGACAACGTCATTAAGTAAAATGCAACCCTCAAAACACACTACAAATAATGCCAGTGTATTACGTAGGATACGTGTGGATGAGTTTTATGGGGACGTCGCCCCTGGTGTGGGTGGTGGCGGTAGCAGTAGTGTAAATCAGAGGACAATTAATGATCTTAAAGATGTGGCGCATTCCAACCGACTCGCCTCCACGCAGGCACCGCGAGATGTGGACCGATCGGAACGGGCAACTGTAGAGAATGTCATGGACCCACGGACCCGGTTGTTGTTATACAAACTTGTGAACAGCGGTCAGCTTCGTGAGATTAATGGTTGTGTGTCAACTGGAAAGGAGGCAAATGTTTACTACGCAGTTGCTGGTGATGGGAGCCCAGCCGCTGTGAAGGTGTTCAAGACGTCTATTCTTGTGTTCAGAGACCGCGATAAATACGTGTCTGGGGAGTTCAGGTTCCAGCGGTACTGTAAAAGTAACCCACGCAAAATGGTGCGTACGTGGGCGGAAAAGGAAGCGCGCAATTTGAACCGCCTGCAGGATGGTGGAGTTCTTGCGCCTGCAGTGATACTTTTGCGACAACATGTTATTGTAATGGAATTTCTTGGTGAGGACGGGTGGCCCGCGCCTCGGTTAAAAGAGGTCCGTTTCCCTTCTGCTGCAGCGTTGGACAAATGCTATCTTGATTTGTGCTGCACGATGCGCAAAATGTACGGCCGGAGTAAACTCATTCATGGAGACCTTTCCGAGTATAATCTTCTGTTGTACCGCGGCCGTGTTGTGGTTATCGATGTTTCGCAATCGGTTGAAAAGGACCATCCGCGTGCAATGGACTTTTTGCGGCGTGATATCGTTAATGTTAACGCCTTCTTTCGGACAAGAGGGCATCAGCAGCTTTTCTCACTTCAAGACTTATTTCACTTCATCACGGCACCTCCGGCATCTCGTGGCTGGCAGCGCTGCGAAGGATCTGATAACTCCTCGGAGATTTTACAACATTTGCTTTCTCTACGCGAGGAGCGTGAACGCGAAGGTAATTTGACTGCTGTGGATGAGGATCAAGCCAAAGTGGATGAACAAGTTTTTTTGAACATCGCAGTACCACGTAGTCTTGGGGAAATTGCAGACCACCGAGCTCCCAACGCAGAAATTGCGCCATACGTTGCCGAAATGACAGCGGCACGTGCGGAGTCGCTAGCGGAGGTAAAACACGAAAATCAAAAAAATATGACTGAGGAAAAGAATGAGGAAGATGAGGAAAGTGATGATTATGACGAATGTGAAACGGATGATAGTGACGGTACGGATGATGACGGACAGGAAAGAGCCGGTAAAAAGGGGAAAAGCAACGAGAAGAATGCCACTGCTGAGTACGATGATGACGGAGAGGTGCGGCAATTACCCAAAACAATTGCTGAGATGACGAAGGAGGAGCGCAAAACATACCACAAGTCTGTGAAGGAGGCCAATCGCGAGCGTCGTGCGAACAAGAAGAAGTCGAAAAATGGAAAGGCGAAGAAAAAGAAATAGCACAGGTGTACATGGGCGTAATATTGGCTCATGAAAGCATCAAATAAATAAAATCGTGTAACGTTAACCCCATCCTGCAGTATCAAGGGGAGAGTTTGAGTGTCATTAGATTCATCTCATGCTTCACATGATTTCTTTCCTTTTACAAGCGTGAATGAGCTATGAGGAGGGAGGGGAACTGATGGTAAAGTAATAAAATAAAAGAAAGTTATAATGATATGATTGTGGAATTGCGTCTCTCCATATGTTAACATATACACGAATATACATGTGTTTGTATACATCTTTTTTAAAAAATATATATATATGTGGGAATTTTTTTTACCATACTTTTTTTTCATTTTTTTTTTTTGAATCTGCTCATCAACATAGGTTAGAAGCAAACAAAAAACAAGTAAAAAAAGAGGAGAAAGCGGTCTGAGACACTGCTGTGGAGAGGGGCTATAACGGCTGAAGCCCTTTACACTCTTCTTGCGTGTAGTACCATCAGTTCTACCAGACGTTTGGTTGCATTTAAAATATTTTGTTACGACTGATAATTTTGTTATATTATTATTATTTTTTTTTTTCAACGGTTATCGCTAATTGTTAACCCGATACGTCAGGTGTGGGTTCCTGTGGTCATCCCATGAAGTTTGGGAATGTTACGACTCTCCAGTCGGTGCCACTTGTATGAAAAGCTTGGGCGCACAAAACTTGGCGCAGAAGTGTTGTTGAAAACACGCAATGATATGCGAGGGTTTGGGAAGGACAGTAATTTTATTGTTCGATTTCTCGCGCGCAGGCGACCGATTGATTTCTTAGCGTTGGAGGTGGATGGCCGTTTAGCACGGGAATTGCATCCCTCTTTTCGTATTGTAAAAAATGCATGTACTCTTTTACTTATGGGACCCGTTTTTGTAATGCTCGTCAGTGGCATGATGTCACCTACTTATTATCTTTTAGTTTCTACCAATATAATGACGGTGGATCGTTACAATGGTTTATGGGAATTTTCGCACTGGGCGGTGGTATTGTGTGGGCAGTTGTTTGTGTTTTTTTTCCTTTACGACCTTTCGGTGTATGTTCGTTATCCATTTTTTGCCTATATTTTTGTGCCCATGTACCGGCGTTTGGGTCTGCAGCGTCATCAGAATGTTACGGTTCCATTGGATGAGGTAAGGCGACGGGCACGCGCAAAACCGTTAGGCGCTCCATTGAGTACTGTAGGAAAGAAACTTAAGAATAAACAAACGGGAACACGCGGTTCCTGATTAACCTTTTTTTTGTTATTTTTTTTATCATCACTATTATTATCATCATAATTATTAATATACATATATATTTTTTCTCTTCTGCCTGAGGGCTACATCATGTGTTTTGCGTAAAAGTAAGATTCCCCTTAACCTGTTGTTGGAAATCTGTCTCCATTGCGAATGTTGGCCTTTGCTAGTGCTATTATTATTATTATTATGTTGTTGTTGTTGTTGTTGTTGCTGTTGTTCCAACTTACTCATTTTCCCATGTCACTGATCTCTTTGCTATTTATCCGGTTGCCACTGTCGTATGAACTGCCGACAGTTTACAGCAATAAAGGGGTTTATAAAGCACCACCAAAGGGAGGAGGCGGGAACAGGAAAAAGAAAAGGAAAAAAGAAAGTGCGTTTGCGCGTGGTGTATTCCATTATAAAAGTTGATCAGATAATTTGGTGAGTTTTGCGCCTAATCGTACGGACGATAGGGACTTGCGACTACAACTTTTTTTTTTAAAGAAAGAAGTGATAGCGGTGGTGGGAAAATCATTAGTGTATTACGGGAAGGGAATAGGCGTTACAAGATAGGTCCTAAAAAGGAGAAAGACATTGCGTTGTGAGGGGAGCGCGAGCTCCAACTTGAATTTGAAATAGCAGAAACAAAAATTGAACCTTGCGATGAACTTCGCCGTACCTCCAGAATATTTAGCTTCTTACGTGAATGCGCAGGCCGTGGTACCAAAAACCGCGCCACCGGCTAATCTTCAGCATCGATTTGAGGACCCGCACCAAATGCAAAACTGGGGTCCCCAAGGTGTTGCACCAGTTACCACTGATGCGCACACAACATACGGAACTCATGCTGATCAGCCACAAGAATATCTCCCGCAGCAGTACCAACAGGGTGGGCAACCAATAACAGCGCAAAACTCAAACAAACTCTACAAGGCGTCAGCACCTCCCCACTCACCACAACCGCAGCAATATTTGCCAACCACACCTTCTCCCCAGCAATCAGACACGGTGATTTGTTGGGATGTTCAACTTGCAAAGTTGCATGAGAAGAGCACATTTCTTGATCACCCCACAATTCCGCGGTTTCTTCACTCATATGTGGATCAGGATATGTCACGGTTACCTCCATCGCTGCAGTACATCGCTCCCGCAAATCGTACGACCATGCGGCCAACTGCTCAAGTGCTTCCAAATACATCGAAGCTGGCAGACACGTTGCAGCTGCCGCTAGGAATTATTTTTCAACCCTTTGCGGATACCCGACCAGCTGAAGTAGATTTTTCACAACTAGGTGGGCGCCTTATACGTTGTTGCAGGTGCATTGCATATATAAACCCTTTCACAACGTTCTGTGAAGGAGGGCGGCGGTGGCAGTGCATGTTATGCCGGCACATGAATGAGACACCGAACGAATACTTTTGCCAACTGGATCAACAAACAGGGTTGAGGTTAGATTTGCTTCAGCGCCCCGAGTTGACACATTGTTCAGTAGACATCTACCCATCACGGGAGTTTTTGCGAAATCCCCCTCAACGGCCGGCATTTATTCTTTTGTTGGACTGCACGTATCATGCAATAGCTTCAGGGAATCTGCGGGCCATTTGTGAGGGCGTTCTTGCAGCGCTTGACACTATGAAAGACGAGGACGCCATTTATATGGGCGTTATTGGCTTTTCATCTACGGTGTACTTTTTCAACATGGCCTCGACATTACAGTCCCCTCGGGTTATTGTGGCACCCGACATTGTGTGGGATGATTGCAAGGTGGAAGACAACTTCAAAGTAGAACCCATTGAATTACCCAGCAGCGTTAATGAACTGTTGGTTAATGTGAAGGATTCCTACCCACTGCTGAAGGAGCTTTTTGAGAAACTTCCAGAGTTGTGCAGCGATACGAAAGATGTGGGTTGTGCATTTGGTCCTGCTTTTGCTGCGGCACTCTCCATGCTTGGAAACAGTGGAGGCAAGATACTGGCGAGTATTGACACCATGCCGTCTATTGGCAGTGGAAAACTAAGCCCACGATTTAACATTTCAAAACTCTCTAACCAACCAAAGGAGTATACTGTGTTGACGGAGGCAAACGAATGGTACAAACATCGGGCTTTGGCGTGCTCGAATAGTAATATATCCGTTGACATATTCGCTGGTTCCGCACAGGATTTGGATCTGGCGACAATTGCTCCTCTTGCTCGCCTCACCTCAGGAAAAATATACCGTTGTACCCCAGTTACTTTGAACGGCATCTCACGTCAGGTACACCGTGTGTTGACGCGGTACACCGCCTTTGAGGCTCTTCTACGCGTGCGCACGTCAAAGGGCCTAACTGTACCGAATTTCTATGGACATTGCCACGTGCGGGAACCCGATCTTCTTGCTCTTCCCATAGGTGATGAAGATTCTTCTTACACAGTGGAGCTAAAACCTACCCATGACCTCAAGGGCAACTATGCTTATGTTCAAATTGCTGTTGTTCACACCAATCGTTCTCGAGAGAGGCGTATTCGTGTGCATACATTTCAACTGGCTATATCGGGATCTATTGGTCAGGTAGTGAACTCCGCGGACTCTCTCGCAGTTGCGTCTTTCCTCAGCAAGATGGCTATTGACAGTGCCATAAAGAATCCATTCCAAAAGGTTCAGCAGCGGATAATGGAGCGCTTACTGACTACCATACGTGCAGTGAAAACTCATAACGAATCTCATGGTCAACGTGGTGGGTATTTTATGATGCCAGATTCACTTCGTTTCGTCCCTCAGTTGTTGCATGGTTTCTTTAGGAGTGCAGCGATTGGGTTCTCGACTTCGACGCCTATTCTCCCAGACGAGCGTATGGCTGCCATCTCCCAAGTGGTTTGTACGGCACCGCAAGGTATCGTTCCTTTTTTCATTGGATGGACATTTGAGGTGTATTCTCCATATGTACCGCCTGAGGAACTGCCGCAACCAATTTTTTCCTCGCAATCTTTTTTTAAACCAGATGGTGTTTATTTACTGCATATCGGAACCGCACTCGTCCTCTGGTACGGGCGAACCACTGATCCTGCCGTTCTCAACGTATTAGGTTTACCGTCCAACAGCGGAGAAACGCAGGCACCGAAGGGAACGCCGCAGTCACAAGGAAGGGAACCGCGATATTTAATCACGGATGAACAACTGATTGAAATCCGCAGACGTTTAGATGAATTGTTGTGGAAGTTGAGTGATATCACACGCTGTGGATTTACTGTCTCTCTTGAAATATGCCAGCAGGGCAGCAAAACAATTGAGCCGGTGCTCACCCGCATGATGATGGAAGATGAAGTGCGGTCATTGCCAAACTACGCATCTTTTCTGCGGGACGTATGGCAGAAGTCTTCACTGATCGCTAAGTGAGTACAGTTCATAAAAGATGGGGGGGGGGGTAAGGCTTCATTCCCGAAACGCACGTATTATATGCTTAGGATTAGTTGAGGATGGACACACGCATATTCATATATTTTTACAAATATATATATATATATATATCTTTGCGCAGTAACACATAAATGTTACTGCGCAGTGGCGAGGAGGGAAATGTGGGATTCAGTGCAAGGGTGCATACGGTAAGCGGCAAAGTGATGATATTAACTCTGAGCAGGGTGTTGTGAGAGTCAAGAGGGCATGTTCAGGTAGCGGCGCAATCACAATAGCAGCCTTCACATCACCATCTTGTTCACTTTTTTTTTTTTTGACGTGCCGGCGTGTAATGTAGTGGAAATTTAGCAGTGATCAACATTTAGGGTACTGTCACACTCACACTCACACCCTCTCTCTCTCTTTTCTCCGTCGGTGGAAAAACCGCGTTATTTTCGTTGTTGTTGTTGTTGTTAACTTGCGGTGCTTGCGTTAACTTTTCTCATCCCTTTCCTCCTTTTCTTCTTCATTTTGTGAATTGGTAGCTTGCAGCAGTGAATTGCATGTGTCTGTGTATGTTAGTTAATGAACTGTTAAATAAGTTGTGGAGGAAGTTTGAGGTTGTGGTTGCAGGAAGAAACAGGTGCGTGAGATGCAGTGTTTTTGGTGTTACTGGTAGCGGGGGGGGGGGGAGCATTTTCTTTTTCGTTTTTTATTTAATCGCGTGTTTTTTTTTTTGTGGCTGTGGTGATGAATGCGGAGTCGGATTTGTGTTATCCTTTTTGCACTCTGTACCTCAGCTCAGTGGTGAAGTCTCAATATATAGATAGTGTATTGTCTCCTTTGGATACGTCAATTGCTTGCGTCTTAATGACTGTGTTTCGCTTCCATGAGGTTTTCGTGACATTTTTTTGGTTACATTTCCCGTTTGTTGCTCGCCTCTTCTTGCGTTCGGTATTGCGATGCAAGTACCTCTGTGTGTGTTTTTTTTAAGGCGATTTCTTCTTGTTTTTTTTCTTAATTGTGTCAAAGCACGTGCAGGTGGTGAGCATTACATATAAGGCTATAGATATAGTTCATAAAGGCTGGAGAGCGGAACAGGCGGTCTTATTGAATTACCAAAGAAGGATAAAACATAGCAATTATAATATTAATAATAAGGAATCCAGGTACTTTGAGGCTGCAGCTGTAGTGAGAGATAGTTAAAAAAGGAAGCAAAGAAATTGAGGGAGAGATTATACATCTCCTCTTGTGTCGTCTTTTTTTTTCTTTCTTTTTTTTTTTTTTAAAAATTGTACTACAAAACAATAAAACTATTGAAATGCCAAAGGTTCCCATCCCTATGTGCAGCGGGTGGGTTCTGAAGTCAGTGATGTTGCTTCTATTGGTTCTGATTACCATAAAGTCTGTGCCGGAGGTTGTAGCAGCAGCTCAAGACAAATCCGTATCTTTGGGAAGCCGTGAGGAGCAAATTGCTTTTTGGGAAGGGGAAATTGAAAAGTTAAGGTCAAAGAGCCTCATTGAGGCTGAGCGAAGATACGGTAATGCCAAACATGAATTGGAGGAGGCAAAGAAGAATTCGGGATGGTTTTTTGTTAGTGAAGTTGACAAGGCACGGATAAAGCGACTGGACGAGGCGTACCGAGAGCGACTTGCTGAACTCTCTGTGTTAAATAAGCAAGAGGAGATGTTATTGGCCAAACTCAAGCCTCTGTATGGAATTGTCTCGCAGCGCTTCATGCAGGAGCAGCGTGACACAATTGCTCAAACGTTGCGTACCTTGCAGGATATGAGTTACGACCAAGCATGGTACAACTCCCTCTTTAATATTAGAGAGGCGGAGTCTTTTACGGATCTAATTATCGGGTTCGCTATTGAGTGGTTGTCAACTTATATATTCATGTATCCATTTGCATCTCTCTACTACGCTTTTTGGTCGGCTCCATGGTCCATCTATGCTTATTCCTCCGGCCCATTTGACATTGTTGTGGGCGCTTTCGCTTGGGTGGCTTCAGTGACTTTCATGCTTCTGCCGTATCTTGCGCTTATTGGTGGAGGTTATTACTTAACTAGGAGCCGCGGTATCCACATCTCAGACATGTTGCGTAGTTTTGGTGCGAGAAGACGCAGGGGCTGAGACGAGAATTATTAGAAATATATATATATATTTTTCCTTCTGTGCATAAAATGAGGGGAATGGCCAACTATTGGTGTAGCCATTTATGCTCGTTTCTCTCTCGCTCTCTCTCTCTGTAGGTGTTTGTTTGTTTGTTTGTTTGTTTGTTTGTTTGTCCTTGCATCCGCAGAAGTAATGGCGCCTCCAAGCCGCGCGTCAGTTCAGCCTTTTGGATTGGAGACCATTTGATAGTAGGCGAAGAAAATTTCGTAACTTTGTATGCGTATGTGCGCTTACGCCTGCGCCTTTTACCGTGCACCCCAATTGTGTTATAAATCCAGTGGTTGCATGCAATTAGTTATCTATTTTTGGTTCAGTGGATAGCATACAAGGGGTTTCACCTTTTCACAAATCTCTTCTACTAACGTCGCAGTGATTTGTGTTACGATTAAGTAGTAACATTTTTAAAAATATAAGTACTGGTGTGCCTGAAAATGTGGCTATGGGGTGTATGTAGTACCGTCTGGTTCCTTATTGAGTCTTTATTTTCAATTCTTTAAAACAATACGGATGATTCCCATCTACTTATTTTGTTGCGTTCTTTAATAAAATAAATGCCTCACTTCCTCAAATACAACGTTGTTGCGTTCATGATCCAGTTTCCGGCAGTTTTCCAAGGAACATCCATTGTAGTCATTTTTTTTCTTTTTTTTATTTGTCGATACAAGAGCGGGCCGCTTTCTGTAGAGGAAGCGTAACATCTACAAGGGATTGTTGAGGTGATTGTAGCCCCACAACTTAGCACCACTATCAAGCGTTAATGAAAGGAAATGACAACGACTGTAACGCTGCGGACCCGGAGGTATCTCAACTTGTCATTCCTCCAGAACTCGAAAGGGCTCTTCATGCACATCAAATATCTGCGCTTCACTTCATGTGGAGGAAACTTGTTGACAACGGCATAGAACGTGTTATTCGTCAGAGCCGTGGTGCACCACTGACTGACCGTGTGAGGTTGTATCAAGAAGTGTTTGGTTGCATTGTTGGTCACTCAATGGGATTGGGAAAAACCATCACTGCGCTCAGTTTCTTGTTATTACTGCAAAAACACTACGCAACATCTGACAATGTAAGTAGTAAGCACAAAGTCACCGATTCCTCTGAGGCTAGTGAAGACGAAGATACAGCCGAGGCACCCGTCACCGCTTCATGTATTCGCGTGCTTGTGTTAACACCGCGCAGTTGCACGTACCATTGGCAAAGTAGTGCTGAGCAGTGGATGAGTTCCAGTCTTTTCGGAGGCACGCAACTACCTTTGTACGTACCGCTCGGCAACAGTGCTACAGACGCCCTCGTGTTAAAACATTACCACGAAGGTGGTGCTCTGCTTCTTGGATATGAGGAGTATAATAAACTCGTATCTCGAGCGAGGGAAGTAGCTGGTGGTGGTCAGTCCTATTCTCGTGTTCATTCCATTTTTGACCGTAGTCGACCACCTCTACCGCTTACACGCCAAGTTGTCATGTCGGAAATGTTGGAAAGTTTTGATGTGGTTGTCTTTGATGAGTCGCATCGTTTTAAACGTCCCAAGTCGAGGCTTGTGACGGCACTCAAACAGTCTTTGCACGCTGTGCAACTGCGTATCGCACTGACGGGGACTCCGCTACAGAATCACCTTGAAGAATACGGCGTCATGCATTCAGTAGTGACAGGTGGTGCTTTCGATTTGGCTCCGTTTCGTCGTCTCTTCGCCATACCCATTGAGCGAGGCCAATGTGCCGATTCCACATATGAACAATATTTGGAGATGCAAAAATGTGTCGCTTCACTTCGGCGGTTCTTTTCCACTACTGTGCACCCGTGCGGGCCGGAGGTACTGAAGCGTGACCTTCCAGAACGGCGCGAGTACCTCATTCTTGTGGGGTTATCACCTCAGCAGGAGGACGCATACCGCTCTCTCTTGAGGCAGTTCTTTCCTGATATGAATAAGGGCGTAATATTAAACCTGCATCACAAGGCTTCACACATATGTTGTCATGCGATGATGGACAACCAACTTGTGCAGGTACTCTGCCAGAGTGTATATGTTGATGAGAATGGACGAGAAACCCATAGCAACTTAGGGGCGGGAAGGGGTGTTCAAACTCCTGGGAAAGATAGTGTTACTGATGACTGTGACAGCGAATCAAGGGAAAGTTCTCGGGATGAGTCAGAATTTAGTGGCGATATAAGCAGTTCCTCTTCGTCGACGTCTTCTAGTGCTAGTGACTTGAAAGGACAATCACAGACAAATACGTCAAAGGAAAATGCTTCCGTAGATATTTGGCTCAAAAGGTTGCGAATTGACGAATCCCCGAAACTTAACCTGACGCTTTCCCTTCTTCGCTACATTAGTGAGGATCTTCGCGAAAAGGTGGTGCTCTTTTCCACTTACAAGAGCCACTTGTACCTTCTCATGTTTCTCCTAAGACAAAGAGGTGTCGTTTCTGAGGTTTTACATGGAGGCGTTGAGGTTAAGGAACGTCAGCTGATCATTGACCGCTTTTCGGTCGATCCATCGCTGCGTGTGTTGTTGTGCTCAACAAAGGCACTTGGTGTGGGTATCAATCTGGTCGCAGCTAATCACTGCATTCTTTTTGATGTGAGTTGGAACCCAAGTGATGACACCCAGGCAACTTATCGTCTCTACCGCTATGGCCAACGTCGGCCAGTAACAATTTATCGTATCGCTACAGAGGGAACTTTCGAGCATGTTGTGTTCTTTTACGCTCTGAGTAAATCGTGGATCCACAAAAAGATTGTTGATGTATCCGATCCCGCTCGGTACGATCGCCACGTAAAAGAAAATTATTTCATCTATCCTTGTCCACTTCCCGTTGATTTTGAACAAGTCGATGGAAAACCTGAGGTTCGTACTAAACTTCCAAACGGTGAGGCGCTGCAGAAAAAATGGCGGGATTACGCTTCCCTTCACTGCCCCTCTTTACTCCATACCGCACGAGACGGCACGTTTGCGTGGATTAGGGCGATTACGGAGTATTCCTTTTTGGTGCGTGACAGCACTGAGGAGGCCATAAGGGAGATGGGATTGCGATTTGAGGCGGAAAGGCGAAAACCTTTGATGCCCGTTGTGATTGAAAAAGTAATGGGAGGAAGTCGGCCTGTGCAGGAGAAAACGGGGAACACCATGCAACGTTGTGAACCATCCCTACAGGTATGTTTAAGCGGATGCGCTGATCAACTGGTGTCGATGGCCAGCCAGGGGCAAGCTCATCATGAAGAAGTCCAGCGGCATGCGGCAGACGTAAGCAAACAAGAAATGGAGAAAAGACTCACTTGTCTTCTCGCAAAGGTGCTCGGTGTTCCTGAGCCAGCTGGAGGATTAGTTGAAGTGGTCACACTTATCTTCCATTTAGGTGTAGATCACGTTATGCAGGAAACACTTAACAAAGCACCCTACGCGAAGCTACGTTCAGTTCTCAACGCTAGAGTTCTAAATAGCAAATTATCGGAAAAATCACTACAAAACTCACTGAAATTTAAGCCGTTCACTCTCTTCGCCATCATGGCACCAACTGAGGTGACATGCACCTTAACAGAGTTAGGTTTCAACAGACCATTTGCCCCTCATTGTACACTTGTTGGTGTGCGTTGCGCTCTACGGAGCAACAATATATCTCGTGATACGCTTCAAGAGCTGTACAATCTTTTGGCTCCTGCAGGCGTCGACGTTAATGTTGGAACTGGTGATGCCGTAACAGCGGCAGATGTTGAAGCTGTGATGCTGAAGTGCATGGAAAGTTATTGGCCACCGTACGCCGGAATGGCACTGCCTGCTCCTACAAAGGGCGCAGAACAGAGACGCAGCCTTGCGGAGCGCGCCTTACGAGTAGCGGGGGAGCATACAACCGGTTTTGTGCTGCCGAGGGAAGCAGCGCGATATGTTGGAATATCTCCTTTAACTGACCGGTGTGATGTTTACCAGTGTCAGCGGTGCAATGATGGATTGATGGAGCGTATGCTACCTGAATATGTGCTGAAATGCGGTCGTTGTCACTACAATGCAGAATTTGACTTACAGTCGCAACCTGAGACGCACCACGCATGTGCAGTGTATCAGTTTTCCGTTGTCTGTGGATTGTTAGATGCTTTTTCACATTTTGAGAGCCTGAAGAAGGCATTTGTGCCTTTAGAGTGTCGGGGCGTGCTGCACGCTCTGAGGCGACTCCGTCAGTTGTCGAAGGTATACACTCCAAAAGAGTTTATTTCCAGTGTGCTGCGTTTCGGAGTGGAGAGTTTTTTGCAGGAGTTGCCAGAGCCGACGCTTGGTCTTCTGCGCTTACAATGCGGGGCTAAAGATGTTGATACTTTGAAGGATATCCTCTTATCGGATTCCAGTGTCGCATTGTCTAACTGTGTTCACACTCATGTGCGGCAGATGCTGATAAACTGGTTGAAGTCGAACACAGTAGCAAGTAGTGGGATGCACATTGTTACCATGCCGGAGGCACTTATTATACTGGCACTTCAGCTCTTAGGTAAAAGATACAAGGGGGAGAATGGATTTGCCAAAGATGTACTCTCTGAGACACAAAGCGGTAGTCTTTGCGGTAACGCGGCGTTGCTGCGGTTCGTATGTGACGCAGTTGTGAAGCTCAAATACATTGAGCGGTTGTTGGAACGCCCTCTCACACGTGCAACTTTAGACGTTTTTATGATGGACTACGCAACGCCTAGCGGCGGAAGCAGTGAAAGTGAGGGTAGCAAACCTGACGAGCAGTTGAACGGACAGGAGAAGTCTGATGATGAGGAATCAAAAGTGGACGAAGAAGATGAGGAAATGCATTCGCTCTCGACAAACAGTGCTTCTTCCCCCTCATTTCGTCCTGACTCGAGGAAACGGCAGCGCTCTCCTTCCCTTTGCATGTCCGAGGCCACCGTCTTGTCAACAGTGCAGTCGTCCTCCTATTCATCATGTTATCCTGGAGGTGAATCGTTGGAGACATCCGTCAGTGAAGATCGGGCGGAGTCCGTCGCCTACGAAGCAATGGAGGAAAGTGACATACAGATGGTGCGATCTGCTCACTTCTGGGCATCACACTGTGAAGTATATGGAATCAGCAGCACGGAAACCCATACTATTCAAATAGACGGTGAAGGATGTACTGCGAATGTGCTACATCCACCTCCTAACAGCTTCTGGGCACGTGAAGTCCATGGAGCAACACACGACGGAATGCGGATATCCAGTGTGATTGATCTGTTTCTTGAGAAATTATTCGTGTTATCTGCTTCGGTGCGCGTCATCAAGTAGAAGCGTGTTGAACTCGTTCAGTAAAACTTTTCGCTTTTTCGGTGTTTTGTTCAGGTGTGATTACCTGATTTTTATCTGGTGAACTTCTTCGTGTTGCCGCCCTTTGTCAAAGCTGCCTCTTTACAGTTTTTTTTTTATTTTCACGATTATTCGCTGTTGTCTTGTGATATACTGTGACGATCTAATTTATTATTATTATTACTTTCTGATCATGGTGTCATATAATTGTTTACATTATTGTCGTTCCATCTTTCCACTGTCGTCAACTCTGCCGTGTTGTGTACTTATGTCCGTGAGTTAGTTATTGGGTAGGACTAGCGAAGGAGAGGGCATAGCGATGAGTGATTACGGAGATTCTTTTGATAGCAGCGCGTCGAGCAGTACAACAACTCCTTCGTCATCGCTAACTTCAGCGTCTTCTTTGCAACAGGAGAGTGAGAAGGCAACATCGGATACTAAAGAGTTAACATCCGTTGTATCTCCACTTGCTGCGTTGCCTGTGCCTTTACCACTCCCAGTTCCCGTCGCAGCTCCAGTTCCTGCACCAGTGCTAAGTCCTCAACCAGCTTCTGGAGTGTCTTCGGAGGTTACTGCTGCGGATGCGCCAACCTTAAAACCTACTGATAACTTGCCCACTCCCGATATCGCTGCAGCCCCTCGCGAAGCCGTCGACTCGCAGGAGCCACCGATGCGCAGCCCAAGAAATTCGACGGCGTCCAAAACGCTCGTTAACACGAGCGATTCTGCGTACGAGGCACCGGGGGGCGATCTCGCTGCGGCAGATACAGTGGCTTATAAGCGTCTTACATCCTATGTGGCATTCAACCAGAGTTCTGATGGATCAGTAGCTGCTGAATGCGCAAACACCTCTAGTTTTAGCGGAAAGCGGGAAGCAAGTGCTGATGATGATACGAAGGTACCCAAGATGGATGAACCCACGGGTCCGGTAGCTACTCTAGAAGAAAATTCAGAAACAGCAACCGCAGCCGGAGTTGAGGAATCATCTACAGTCGACGGCAGTAGCGCTTTCAGCACTCTGTCACAGCACTTAAGCAAGACAGTTACGCACGCAAAGTTGTGTGCCGAAATGGCCTCAGTTACGAAGGGTCCCAGTGACGAAGTACGGACAGGTGGTGATGGTGTCATGCATCCATCTGGAGACGGCGGGGGGCCGATGATCACGGCGAACGTACCTGCAGCTGCAACCACGATGCTGAAACCTTTGATGTCACTACCGCCTCTGCCATCAGCAGCGGAGAGTATGACTCTAAAGGCGGATTTTCCACTGCCCTCAACGTCCCCGGCCCCTGATGGACTTATCCCTGAGCGTATTGCATTCGCAGCACAGTCGATTCAAAGCATGCCAATACCTCCACCGTTGCCTCCTGCTCCACTGTCAGGCATTAAATCAGGAATGATGCCGAGCCTGGATAACGCTCCCGCATCAAGCTTCTACCTGCCGCCGCCACCGCTGGCCCAATCGCGGGAGCCACCGGTGAACAATAAAATCGTAGAGCTTCGAGAAACCTCCGAAGCAGTGGAAAAATTGGTGCGGGCGTTTGCTCTCTTGCGTGGTCATAACCCCACCGGCTCTAGGGGAGCTGCTGCCGACATTTCTGAGGTATCCTTCGCGCCCAATGAACTTGCACGGATGTCGAGTCTGCGCCAAGAACATGGCGTGGGTGACTCGGCCACGATAAGGACTTCCCAAACGCCCCGTCGCCGCCCGTTGCGGAGCAGTATGCCAAAAACGCACGTGGAAAAAAGTGATGAGAACCAGAAGGCGTCACAACAGATAAATGAAGCGGCAGTGGAAGAGGCTGTCTTGAGTCTTGTAATGGAGATGATGCAGCAAGATCCTCAACAAATGTCCAAAGCGAGTAGTAGTCGCCGCTTTCTTCAACCAGCATGTGAATTGATTGGAATGGATGATTTTCGCTATTCGCACCATCGGAGCTCAAAACGGCAGCGGGGCCCGCGGCCACAGGCGGCCCCACTCTCAGTATTTGGGGGTGGAATGCAGGCGTTCGCGCCTGATGATGATGGGGCGGCTGAAAGTTTATACAATAGTGTCATAGAAGCTTTGGGTAAGTATGTATGGTCACATGTGGAAGAATCATCGCTGCGAGGCGAGAGACCGACCTTTCCCCCTGTAAGCGCCCACTGTGCCATAGCTTTGCAACTAGATCTTTTATCGGTTTGTTTGCAGGTGATTGAGACCCGACTTACCCACCGTGGTAATGTTGCGGATGGACCCGTATGGATCCAGTATGACGGCCCCCGTGAATCCGAACCTCTTGCTCGAAACGCCGCTCACTGCCTTCCGTTTGAATCTATTGACGTAAAGACAAGTCGACGACCCGTCTTCCGTTTAGAGTATTGGGTGACCCGTGAGAACATGTGGGCAGTTGCAGAGGCACTCGTCTCTTCTGTTCGTGGTGGGATCCTTGATGGCGGTGACGGTTACGGCGTATTCAATGCAAAGAGTACTACATACGTGGACCCCGATACATTATTCCCTACTCGTGTACCATATTTTTCATTACTTCCAGGGGACTCGTCTCGCCCACCGCGTGAGGAATGCTCACCGTCGCCTGGGAAGAAGTTTTTTACAAACACAAGAAGAAGCGACAAGGATAGCGAGGATGAGGCAACAGATAAGCCATGTGCAGAGCATTTCCACCTTGAACCACCTGCACTTCAAGCTATTGCCCATGCAGTTTCTACTGTTGGAACTGAGATTCTCGAAGAAAACATCAACGGCGCGCGAGGTGACTACAAACAAAATTACGGCGATGCAACATGCGCTGTGGTGGAAGCTGTGCGTGAGCTACTGGAGGACGCAAACATTCGTGCTGCGGTACGGCGCCGTGCCAAGGCGAAGATGAAAGATATCGCTCAGCGCCGTGAGGTGGAGGGGCAGCTGAGTCGTGAGGAAAAGGAACGTTCTATTATTGCCGCGGCTGAGGCGGAAGCCGAGCAGGTGGTACAGAGGATCTTGCAAGAACTGCGTGTTGAAGAGGCAAGGAATGTGTAACATAAGAAAAAACACGGTGTTCTCGACTCTTCTTGAGGATGCTCCGTTACTAACGCACATTAATAACACTTTCTTGCATATATATATATATATATATACATATTTGTGTGCGCAACTCAATCCATGTGCTGACCCCAGCATTTTTGCGAAGGTGCCAGTTGATTCTTAATATCATCTATCGGTATGTATACGCGTGCGTGTTTGTGTGGAACCGTCTTCTTGTTCATATTGGCTGTTGTTATTTGTATTTTTGGACGTGGGAGGGAAGAAATGGTGTTGACTTACATTATTGGTTTTTTGTATGGTAAATATTCGCACCGGTGAGGTGGTTATCTACGTGATGTGTTTTTGTAGGTGCTTTCCCCCTTTCACTGAACAGTTCATTATCCAAAAAAAAACTCTTATACCCGCGCTACTGCCTCCGAACAACAGAAGTTTTGGCGATTGACATTCCCCCACTTGTACACAGGTACACGCGCGCACGTATATTTGTATTAACACGTACAAAGAGTATTTTCCTCCCGAAAAGTACTGTGGATTAAACCTGCCGCTTGCTTGAAGTGAAGCTAAAGTGCTGGAGAGGGTAAGGAGGTATTCACTTTGGATTTACGGGAAACTCAAAGCGCCCAGCACACTGGAACTCCCAGAACTGTAATTATCAAACGAAAAGATCGTCGAAGTAATTTGATACAAACAGGAAGTGGCATTACATCAGACGAGCGTCCAGTACCTGCGTGCAACTCAGTCAAGTGGAAAATTCTTTGTGTGAAGGTAAAGGAAGGGATCAAAAAAAAAGAGGAATACTGTGTAAAGGTCCGTGTGCTCTTGTGGGTTGTTTGGTCGTGGTAGCAGTTGACGTTTCGAGCACACGGTGTTAAATCTCCATGGAGGGCCGCAAGGGAAAAACCTCGCAGTTACGAGGAGGACCTAAGCATGGCCATCCAAGTGGGAGCAGATCCAACCTTCGCTCGCGTCAAAGGGATGGAAACCGACACTGGTCTCCTTCATACCGCGACTCACGTGACTACAAGAAGCGGTTTCGCAGTCCGTCTCCAAACAGTGGAAGTGTGAGCCGTAGTAGCAGCCGGGGAAGCGCTTCCTACAGCGGTAGTAGTGTCAGCGACAGTTACAGCAGTGACAGTAGCGCACGCTTTAATTCCAGGCGCCGGCGCTGGTCACCGAGCCACCACAGTGGTGGAACTGCGGGAGCGTTGTCATATTCCAAAGGGTATGATGTAGGGGATAGTGATGCAGTGTTAGATCACCCTACTACAGATTGGGTTTGTGGTGTGTGTAGCAACCCCAATTCTGTGAACCGTGAGGACTGTTACAGGTGCGGAGCCACTTTCTCCGCTAGTGTAAATGCAGTCCCCAGTGAAGAAGTTAAGGTTTCCAATATTCCAAACGGGGTGACTTTTGCGGATATTGGACAGAGACTTGGTGAATACTTTTCGCAGTACGGTGACACGTGCCGTATTATTGCCCACGATATGGATAATGTTGATACTGACGAAAGTGGTGGAAGTGCTTACTTATTATTTGAAGGTGTGGTTGAGGCTACGAAGGCGTTGACGTACGCCCGCTCAGCGTTGCTTTTGGGTGACATTCGGTGCCCCATGGAGTTTTCGCTGCAGGGACGCGCAAAAAAGAAATTGAATGACGTGTGGGAAAGAAGTGGTGAAGGTAGTGATGGTCGGCGTGGTGGTGTTAGTCTATTACCTGCTCCACCACCTGCTGTTGAGGGTCTCCCAGATGATTTGCAACCCGCCGTATGGAAACCTGTGGAAAGCTTCCCTTCCGTAGAGGCAGAAATGAATTATTTGGATATGCTTTCGCATCACTGGTCAAAGCTATCTCAAGCGCAAAAAGACTACTATGATGAAGGTGTGCGTAGGGCTCTTGCTGCTCAACGTCGAAAGCAACCTTCGCAGCAAGTGACCGAAACCTCCGCTACATCTAGGGGAGAAACTAACACTGTTAATGCGCCTACCTCGAGTGGTAACCCATCACCACAAGGCAACGGATCGTCACTTGAGAGTATCAAGAAGCGCTTAGAGGAGAAGAAAAAGTCAATGCAAAACGTAACGGAGGTTCCAAAAGTTGCCGCGTCACTGAAAGAGCGATTGGCGATGAAAAAAGCCCAACTATCATCAGCAGCCAAGCCAGGAAATGCAACAGAGTCTGATGCCGTTGGTTCAACTACGGCGGTGTCCTCAACTTCCTCACCACCGTCTACAGCATCAGTCCTCCCACCATCACAAAAGGAATCCGCAGCGTCACAACAACACTTATTCTTTGGGATCCCGATACCCCCCAGATTCCCTGCCAAAACGGATTATTTATTGAATTCCAAGTCGCTCCCCGCTCGCGCCGGTGTGATATTCCGTTACGTACCCCCGGCGGTGGCGGAGCGTATTTTGCAGCCCCCACTGCTACCGCATTCCTCCTGATGGCTCATACTTGGTGTCCCTTCCACTTATTATTATTACTATTATTTTCTCTTCTCCTTCTGGTTTGACGTTACTTCACGGAACACGCAAACGCAAACATGCGCAGACATTTTTACCCATGTGCCAATACGGATGGATAACACGTGTTGCAGTAACTGCGTTATCTTCGTTCCCGTGACTGCGATTTGCCCCATTTTGCCTTCGGTTCGTTGTTTGACCCGTAGTTTCTCCCATTACTCGTGCCTAAAGTTCACCTTATTCTTTTTTGCTATTTTAACACAGCGTACATAGACCAGAAGGGGGAGTTATTGTTATTATTGTCATTTTTTTTTTCGTGAAAAAGAAAAGAGAGGAGGATAATAACTTAATAGGGAGTAATTGGAGAAAAGGGAGGGTAGGTGGACGTGGTACCGTAAAGCATTTTTGAAAGAATTGTAAGACTTCAGGATGACTGGGCGGAAGCGTGTTATGTGGGATGAAAAGAACCTCGAAGACAACGAGGAATATCGACGTACTCATCCCGTCACGATGCACATAACAGAACCAAAAACACCGTTTCAGTATCCCGAGGACGAGGAGGATTTTGAAGAAGCATTAGAGAGAAATGATGACGGCGGTGGTGATGAGGTTGAAAACGGTGGTACGTGGGACCCAAAAGTAAATGAACTCGCACGACAAGTTCGAGAGGAGTTTCGCAAGGAGGCGCCTGTGGTGGTGGCGCCAGTGGCTCCAAGCGGGCGACCGATGTTGTCAGATGAAGTTGTGAGCGGTGAGGCGTTGGAAAAACAGCGGGCAGCTGAGTTCAAAACTATGCGCAAAGCTGTTTATGCGGACGAGGGGGCGCGAGTAAAGGCACTGTTAGGCAAAGGCAACACCTTTGATGATGATGATGATGGTGATGATGGTGATGATAATAACGAGGAGGAGGAGGGAGAGGAAGGGAAGAAGGCGGAGGATAGCAATGGCATAGGTGAAAAGTAAGTTGGACATATGAGAGGTCAGATCGGTATTTAACTTACCACCTTCCCCTGTATATTTTCTCCTTGTGAACAAAGGTGTTCCCTCTGACTCATGTTTTCCTTCCGGATGAGATGTGCATGTGTATATATATATATATGGTAATCATGCACAAGACGGTCGTGATGGTTTTTTTTGTCAACGGAGTAATTAACAATCTTTTCTTAGGCGGCGCTTCTAATTCTGTTTTGCTTACTCGTTTATTTGCCTCTATGTGCCGAGTTGTGCAGCTAGTATAAACCTTTCACTGTGTGAGTACTTCTATCTATCTATATGTATATATATACATATATAGGTAGATAGCGATTTGTATGGGCATGCATGCCGATTGGAATATGCGTAACCGTTTCTCTGAAGATGCCCCGTTACGGGGATGAGAAAGTGTGTATAGGGACGCGCGATGCCGCCAATTGACTTCATTTGTTTTTTCGTTCATTTTTATCTTTTCTCACCTGTTTTTCCTCCGCTCTTAATGTGTTCTACTTGAAGAAGAGAACGTTTGAGCGAAGAAGTACCACATCGGGCTATCACCCTTGTTCATCATTTAACTGTTGAAACAAAAAAAAGGGGGTCATTTCCCTCTCTGGCCGGTATTTCCGCTGTTGCATGTGATGTATTTCATTATTTGTCTCCTTTTTTCTTTTCCTCATATGTCTCTCCTCTGGTGTAATGAGGGGTTTGCTAGTGGTTAAGGGAAAAGTTGATTTCCGTATCCGATGTTTAGTGCTAAGAGAAAGGATGTGGCCGAGGCACTCATAGGTTTTTTACACGCCATCTTCACTAGCTTTTACGTGGATGTTTTTATTGGGCAATACGTTTTGGTAGGCGACCGTGATGAAAACATGGGGTCTACGCACAACAATGGTAATCACATCGATAGAACTATTAGTAGTAGACGCAGCGACGGGGGTGCGATATGGTACCTTGCGCTGACGCAGTTACTGTACTTTTTTTTGCTTCTGAAAAATAGTGTTATCTTCAGGCAACATGCCAGCACGGCTACATTTTCGTCGTTTCCCCTGCGACGGTTGTCTTCGTTGCCGGTGTGCGGAACTTTATTGTCCTTTTGTTTTGCATTAATGTGGTTCCCTCTCGATCTGCCGTTTCTCAACGCAGCTACATCGTTTACGCTGTTAACGGCTGCTTATCAGGCACTATTTGCTCGTTGCAGGAAATTTGTGGATGCCCTTTCGAGAAGTTCGCTAAGGCGTCCGGAGGGTAATATCGCCTGTACGCTTTTTGCGGCAGTAGGCGTGGCCGTGGCGTGTTGGCTCCACGGCATTCCCAACAATCCACAACCAATGCGGTGCTTCACAACCTTTTGTGCGGTTGGTGGGGCCGTCGGTTTTTTTGCTTGTGGTCGCCAGAAATCGCATTCGAACTCGTGTATTGGAGCTGACATTACGGAAGGTGATGACGGGGACGTGCTGCAGGAAGCGGTGTGGTTTGTACAACAGACCATGCTCCGCAGCAGCATGAAGGTTGCTTTGCTGTTGTGGATGTTTCAGGGATACAATGGCTTGATTGCTACGAGTTTCATTAGCGTGTTTCTTACTGCTTGCCACGATACAATTCCGCTTCCTCTTCGAGGGTTGTTGCTGTTTATCGTTTTCGTATTGCCGCAGGGGACAGACACGGTTTTGGCGTCATTCAAAAGGGTGGTTGGAAAGAAGCGCCTTGTCGCCCTTCTTCTTGCATTGCTAGCGTTCATTGGCTTTTTGTTTATCCTCGTGGCATTGCGGGATCACTTGTTTATTTTACACATGAGCCCAACAGCATCCACGTTGTCTTTTGCGGTCCTGCTTGTTATGCATCGGCTGATGATTGATACATTGAGTCGTGTCCAAAGTTGGGTCCTCCGCGATGTGGTGGAGGAAGACACAGTTATTTTCTGTCGCCCCAAGCCAATGACGGCAAATGTGCAATTGCTACTTGATAGTGCTTCTCAACTTGTGCAGTGCGTGGCACTGGTTCTAACTTCCCTCCATTTAGTGAGCGTTTCAAGCGGGAAAAGCGTAAAACCATTCAAAGCCGCGTGGGTCGTGGGTTGCCCGACTTTAGTAATGTCAGTAGTGATGTTGTTGATTTGGGTGCGATGGTACAACTTGGAAGGTTCACATTTGCAGTTTGTGAAGATGGCAATGCGGAAGCGTGCGGACGGGTCCGATCCAGTTGTTTAATGCTAGTTTAGAATTCGAATTTGTTTGCTAGTTTGTTTTCTTGTCTCGATCTTTTTGACCAGACGACTTCTTCCTTGTGTAGTTTCTATTTGTCATTTTATATTCGCACAGGGAGTCGAGCAACAACTCTGTCAGATACACATTTTGTTCTTCGCACATTTATGGAAGCAATTGCTTCCGTGTGTTTAGTGCATAGAAAACACTTGCTGTGAAGTATTTTCATGCTCTTGTCACTGTAATCTTCCTTCCTTTCTTTTTTTTTTTTACAACATAACGTCGACTTAATAAGACATTTTTATGTCATTTCTCTCTATCTCTCTCTCTACGCAACCTCTCAACTTATTCTGTTGTTGTTAATGTGTTGTTTAATTCGGTGTATTACCAACCACCCATTCTTACTTGCTACCACCCGTTAGAATTTACATTTTCCCTTCACCGTTTCTTCCCTTTGAATAAGCACTTCAATCACTTCGCTAGCGGCACGGTTTCAAGTGTCAAAAGGAAGGCAAAGCAAAGATAACGGTGAGTATTATTGCTTATATTATACATATATATAAACATAATTATCAATACATATTTGTGAAGACAACGAAGGAATAGGGAGGAAAAAGAAAAAGAAGAAAAAAAAAAGAGAGAAGGAACAGAATAAGCAATTCTTATTTCGCTCCGAGGAATAATATGACATCCCGACCCTTGACGGGGTTGCGGGCGCCCTCATCTATGGGAGTGGCAGGTGGACTCGTCACAGCAGGTATGAGACCAACAACGACATCAGGTGGTGGCACAACGTTAGGACGCATTCAGGCAAAGATTCAAGACGGTAATTTCACCGCCACGGTATACGGGTACATTCGAGATCATAAATATGACGAAGCAATTGAGGTGCTTCTCCTTCAATTGGACGAGTTCCCGCGTAGCCGCGCAGCCATTTCCCTCATTGCCTACTGCTACTACCACGTTGGGGATTTTGCGGAGGCGGCACGCATGTATCAACAGCTAGTAAAGATATGCCCAAATGTGGAAGAATACCGTGTTTATCTCTGTCAATCACTTTATAAAGCTGGAGCGTACGTGGAAGCAAGCAAGATGTGCACTATGATCGAGTCTGAGCAATATTCCATGCGGTTGATGAAGTTGCAGGCCTCGATAGCGTACGAACAGGAGGAAATTCCACAAACAAAGTCATTCTTGGAAAAATGCCCGCCAGAGGACCCTGAAGTAATTATACTGCAGGGTTGTGTATTGTGCAATGAAGGCAGTTATGAGGAAGCGCTAGCAAAGTTTCAGGAGGCTCAGGCTGGTTTGGGTTTCAAGCCAGATCTTGCGTACAACATTGCTTTAACGTACTACCGGATGCAACAGTACGGACCATCACTCAAGCACATCGCGGAAATTATTGAGCGCGGGATTCAAGAACACCCCGAACTTAATATTGGGAGCAACACGGAAGGTAATGAGGCGAGATCTGTGGGTAACACTCAGTTATTGAAGGAAACCGCTCTCGTAGAAGCGTTTAACCTAAAAACAGCTATAGAGTTCATGATGAAGAACATGTCGGCAGCGAAAGAGGCCCTTACTGACATGCCACCCCGTCTGCAAGAGGAACTCGATCCCGTTACGCTGCACAACACTGCTCTGGTAAACATGCCAGAAGATCCATCTATTGGTTTCAGCAAGCTGAACTTCCTACTTCAAAATCCACCCTTTCCGCCGGAAACGTTCCAAAACCTATTATTGTTTTACTGTAAGTACCAATACTTTGATCTTGCGGCTGATGTTCTTGCGGAGAACCCCCACCTCAGCTGGAAGTACCTCTCGCAGCAGAACCAGTCGCTATATGACTTTCTTGACGGATTAATTACAGCGCAGACATCACCTGCTGAGGCCTACCGAAAGTTTGACATATTAGCCCAGCACCACATTGACCAACTTCGTAGGCTCACGAAGAAACTTCAGGATGCAAAACAGAACCAAGACAAGAACAGCGTCCGCACTGCATTGCGAAACTATGACGAGGCGTTGGAGGATTACATTCCTGTGCTAATGGCTCAGGCAAATATTTACTGGGAAATTGAAAACTATCCGATGGTCGAAAAGCTGTTCCGTCAGTCTGCAGAATTTTGTTCTGAGCACGAGATTTGGAAGCTGAACGTAGCCCATGTATTTTTCATGCAGGAAACTAAATTTCGTGAAGCAATTCGTTACTATGAACCTGTAGTGGAGGCAAATGAGGAAAATTTACTTAACTGCAGTGCCATTGTGTTGGCCAACTTGTGCGTAGCGTACATTATGACGGCACTCAATGATAAGGCGGAGGAAATTATGAGGCGCATCGAGCGTGAGGAAGAGAAACTTCTTTATGTGGATCCAGAAAAGCAACCACTTCATTTGTGCATTGTGAACCTCGTTATCGGTACGCTGTACTGCTCCAAAGGGAATTTTGAGTTTGGTATTTCTCGCATCGTTAAATCTTTAGAGCCATACCATCGGAAAATCATGACCGACACGTGGTTTTATGCCAAACGTTGCTTCCTTGCCCTTGCTATGCATCTTGCCAAACATATGGTTGTTCTAAAAGACGGAACGTTTGATGAGATTCTTAATTTCTTTGATCAGGCGGATCGCTACGGGGAGAAGATACCTGCCTTCGTACATCCCGATCCTAGCAAGCAGGAAAACACATCCAAGAACACCGTGCGCTGGGAGGCGCGGCAACTTAAGCATTTATATTTGCATATGCGTGAGTAATTTACTTACCTGAAAAGGGTGTACACCGTTACACTTCGACATTTCCTCCTGCTCCTTCTCTTCTCTTCTCTTCCCTCCCCGCCCCTTCCCTTCCTTTCAGATTTGATTTCCTTTCACTATTTCATATTTAAGAGAGGCGTAACAGTTTTTGTCTTTTATCCTGTTTTTCAGTGATGAGTACTTCGAATTCGTCACAGTAAACTGCTACTTTGTTGCGTCTTGCTTGCAGAGGAAGGAGTGAGGAGGGATGTAAAAGAGAAGAAAGTGGGTCCCGGTGTACACTGGAGAGAGAGAGAAAAGGGGGAGGGGATCAAAAAAGAAAAATTATAGAAGAGAAGAAAAAGGGGGTGGGAACAAAACAGCAGCGATTAGGGAGGGGGGGAGGAAATCAAGGAAAAGGCATGAACTATTTGTGTTAACTGAACAATAGGGAGGGGAAGCTCCCGTCTTGTTGTGTCATGGAGCTCGTTGCGGTGTCGTGTATTTTTTTTTCTTCTCTGTGATTCCTTCTTCCCTCCCTTTGATGTTTCGTTTACGATTTCCCTCACCGCTCTCTTTTTTTTTCTTTTCGGCCTTTGATTCGTTTGTTGAGTTACTAGAGCTGCTTTGCATATCCGCTTCCCGGTTGAGCACTGTCAAAATCAATAAAAGATATGTTGTTATGCATGCATGCCCATGATCATGCAACTTCCACTTGAGCAATTACAAATTTATGGTTGGTGGCGTTGCCTGTTGTACTTTTGCTTTTATTCAATTACCGCTCTCAATTTCATTTTTCATTTCATTTTATTTTTAATAAACTTGTTTACCTGCTTTTGCTTCACCTTGATTTTGATTTATTTATTTATTTATTTGGAGGTGGTGGTAGCGAAAGAAGAAGAAAAAAAAAAAGAAATTCCCTCGAGGCCCTTTTGACGGTGCCACCTCACGTATGAAGGTGACGATTGTAGACTGCAAGAGACATGAGCACTCAGCTGGGGAAACGTTGGTGTTTAAACTAAACGAAGTCGACAATTCATTTGCCAACGGACTCCGACGCGTGCTTCTGGCAGAGGTTCCAGTACTCGGAGTGGAATCTGTGACCATAATTCAAAACACATCGGTCCTTCCTGATGAAATGATTGCGCACCGAATCGGCCTTGTGCCCCTTTACTCTAAGAGGGCAAAACAGATGCAGTTTTTTCACGACTGCCTGTGCGGTGGGACTGGTTGTATTGAATGTCAAATAACAGGAGAGTTGAAGGTTCGTTGCCCTTCAAACCAACACAGTTTGCAAGTTTTCGCAGATTCTCTTAAAATTGACGACGAAGGGGTTTACCCCGTGAGTTCAGAGGAACGTGGTGTCTGGTTGTTAACGTTGGGTCGCTCGCAGGAAATTAACCTCCGCGTGCTAATCCGAAAAAGTATTGCCAAAACACACGCCAAGTTTATGCCAGTTTCTACGGTTTCGATGCGCTACGAACCGGAGGTGATATTGAATAAAGATGTGATTTCTAGTCTTGACCCTGAACAACTTCGGCAGTGGATGCGGTCTTGTGTCCATCGTCCACATTCCATTGCTGAGAGTAATGGAGAAGGGCACACGGGCCACATTGACGTCAATAAGTTATGCGAGGAGTGTTTGTTGAAGGAACCGTCAGTTGTCTCCTTCACTGAGCCACTTGTCTTCGCGCGTCCCAAGAAAGATGCACGTGGGCATTATAACTTTACATTCACAGTGGAGACTACTGGCGTCCTTCCTGTACTTCAGTTAATAAGAGATGCGGTTGATGTGCTGCGTCGTAAACTCCAGCGCGTGCACGAATGTCTCACTGAGAGGGTTGTTCCCGGAGATTTAGTGGAAACCCGACCTATTGGTGATGCACCAACTGCACCCGTTGTGGTGAATGAAGACATTATGGACACCAAAGGCGCGGAGGACGATCTCAAGTTCGTGATGAATTGAAAGACGTTGCGAAGTCTCACCACATGGGGGTACATATTCGCACGCACATCCGTACACTTTTCGTGGTAACTCCTCTGCTTGTTTACTCATAATTCAAGCGTCGGGTTACCTTGCGATGCTCCTGTTTCTACGTTAATGAGGATGTCGCTTCGAGTAAAATACCATGGGTTTAACTAATTCAAGCTTTCCTTGTAAATCATCTTTTTTTTTTTCTTTGCTCTTTGTAGGTAGTAGTGGTCTGGGTTTGGTGGGCAAGTACTCATTGGGAATCGTGGAGGGTAACAGAGAGAGAGAGAGTGCTGGATAAAAAAGAAAAGAAAAAGTGTGTGTAGAAATGCCACCACCGGCTCTACCAGCAATTCGCCACCCAAGTGGTCTCCAGAAACCTCCACTGCCTGCAATCAGGAAACCCACCATGGATGATGGAGTCGCGCGGATGTTGGAAACTGGAAACTTGTCTGCAGATGTTGATTTGGAGGAATTCTTCAATAAAGAAGGTGTCTTTAAAGCCGTGAAGGCACCAGTACATCCCGTTAAGGAGCGACAACTTCCCAGAGTCATGACAAAGACGTCTTCGTACGCAAGATACAATGGAGTATTGTTAGACATCGAGGACATCCGTAAGATTCCACCGAAGTTGAATTTGCAGGATCTTCGGGAGTGGGAAAATGGTGTAGATGATGACGACGATGCAAGCGATGTGACGTCTTCGTTGTACGGCACAGTACTAAAGAACGCTGGAGAAATCATGACCCATTTGCAGGCTCCGCAGCGTAATGACACACGTACATATGTAGAACTTTTAGATGAGTACTCTATGCACGAATTTATTATCAGAAAGGGAATGACGCTCCGAAATACACCGGAGTTTGCCTCTTTCAAGCGTCGATATAATTCCTGCTGGGGCAACATCGAGCATATAGTGGTGAAGTTGGAGAACTTCCTCAAAATGTATAACGTCGAACTTGCTTTTGTGGATGGTAGAAAAGTCGCTGAGTTAGCTGCCTTTCAAGTGGATGACATTTTGAAGCGTGAAGATCTGTTACAGTGCTTTGCAAATCACGAAGAAGTAGAAGAGATGACTGCAAATGTGTCACAGTTGTATGCCGCTGCAGACAGCGGCCGAAAGTTGGCAGTAGAAAAAATTCAAGCTACGTGGCGTATGTACCAACAGCGCATCGCCTATCGGCATTTACTTGATGGAAAGAAGGCTGCCACTACCGTACAGCGCGCATGGACGTTATACCGGTTGCATTGTACAACGAGGAAGACAATCAAGGCGTTACGCGAAACGCGTTTACTTCGGTGGAAACACACGATGGAAGAGTTTATAAGGAAGTGGCCCAAGATCAGGGATGGGCCTCGACGCATCATCCATGTGCCGTCGTTGTCGTATCCACGCTTTCATGCGAAGCACGTCCCGTTTTACCTTCTCTTTCAAATGGGGCAAATCATTCGTGTGTCGGATCTTAAGGATCCCAACGTTGAAATAATTCTTATTGTCCCCATGAGGCCGGAACCAGAGATATTAGAGTATTATTACTCAATGTTGGCGAGCGCCGGCGTACCAGACGTGAAAAGTCGTTTAACCTTGCTAGTTCCTGAGGAGGCGAAGCGGCTTCCAGGTGTTCTCAGTTTGACGAGGCTGATGCTTCTCAGCTCACGGCTGATGAAATGCCTCGCGTCAGCGAGCAAAGGCCGCGACACCTACATCGTTCCTGGTGTTGTGGGTGCTGAGGAGTTATCTCTTGCCACCGAACTGAATGTACCAATGCTTAGTGCAGATCCAAATATTGCTCAGGCGTTTGGAACAAAAAGTGGGGGTCGGCGGCTGATGGATTTAGCGGCCGTGCCGGCCCCTCCCGGTGCGCATGGGCTCAACGATAGGAATGATCTTCTCTCTGCGTTGGCGTTGCTTATGGTTAATTACAGGGAGGTTTCTCGGTGGCTTGTTAAGTTAGATACAGAATCTGGGAGTCGTGGTCACGCTTATTTTGATGTGAATCGTATTCACGTCATGGCTGGCGTCGACGAGAGCAAGAAGACGTATGAAAATGTTTTAGCTGAACTTAAGCAGCACGCCGGTAAGCGGGCCCGGCTGCTTAATCCGCTTAGTTACTCTGACTGGGAAGCATATCTGAATATGTTCGACGTGGTTGGAGGTTGTGTAGAGGCGGTACCCAATCGAATTAAGACATCCCTGACGGCAAATCTTTTCGTGGAACCGAGCGGTGTAGTGGCAGTTAACTCTGTTGTAGAACCGATGCTTGCTCCTGCTTTTACGGTTATTGGGTGTCAGTATCCGTTTTCAAAGGTGGTCCCGTACGCTGCGGTGCGTGATGCAGCGCTGGCTTTGGCCAAGGCTGCGTATCACAAGGGTATTATGGGCTACATGTCTGTTGATTTTGTTGTCACAGATGTCAGCGAGAATTCTTTACCTCGCTTGTATGCGGTTGATGTTGACCTTTGCTTAACCAATAACGCAGCAGCGCATAGCTTCGCCTGTCTAGTGGCCGGTTGTGAATGGAATGCCGAGGAGGGAACCTGCTTATTCCGTGGCACCGCTAATAGTCTGTCATATGCGTATAGTGGGTTGATATATAGCCCACTTCTCGCTTCCGTGAGGCACAAGTCATTCTTTACTCTTTGTCATCGAAAGGGGTTAACATTTGATAGCCAATTACAGTCTGGTATTGTGTATCACCTACTTTCCATTATCACATGTGGCTGCGTTGGTGTGTTGTCTCTCGGAACACAGCGCAATGTTGTGGCCAGGAAAATGAAGGAATTTCAAAGCTTACTGAACTTGGAGTTGCCAAAACAGGGCGAGCACACGGGGGAAAGTAACATCATGTACTTCTATTCTGCAACCCACCAACTGGTACGTTCTGTGCAAGTATCTGAAATGAAGTAATGTGCCGTTGGTGTGGTAGGGAAGTGGAGTATGGAAATTATTTTGGAATCACACTTTCTGATGCCTAAAATTTGTGGTGCAAACATGTCGTACATGGATCGTAACTGCGTCTCATTTAAACCCACACGAAATGTAACTTGCGAACAGGTGTGTTAAGGTTCTTTCGCTACCCCATGCGAGTTGTTATCGTTGCAGCTTTATTGTAAATGAAGGAGCCATCACCACCTCTTCCACCACTCCGTCTTCTTCTTTACATGTAACTTACAGTGCTTATTTCCCCCTCCTGAATATGTGTGTGTGTGTTTTTTTGTGCGTTCTTTTGTTGTTGATGTTGCTGTTACCATTCAGTTGCAATTGTTCATACACATTTCACACGCCCTTTTACTCACATGACTCTTTTCCACATTCATCCCTCTCGCTGCGGTCGTTTTCATTCCGGTCGCCAGCACAGAAGGCGCACCTTTCAGTTGTTGTTTAGGTTTAGGCTTTTTTTTGTTGTTTTCCCTTTTTCATATTTGTTACTCTGCGTATTCCTCCGTGGGAGTATTTTTCATACCTCTGAAGGCCCACCAATAAGGTACCATTGTTACTGACTCCCTACATTAAGGGGTGTTGTAGTGCATTTGAAGGGAGAAGGCAGGTGCTGCGTGGAGGAGAAAGCGAGAGGCAAAGGAAAAGGAAACAGAAAAAGCTGTGTTGTTCAGAGGAAGCGGGCGGAAGGTAAATATCATCAGGTCATGTCGGACAACAGAAAAGCAGTGGACGTTACCGTTCTGTCAGAGGATCCTAAGAAGAAAGAAAATGAGAAGAAAGCACGTGAGGCTGAGTCGCTCAAAATGAGTGAAGAGGATGAACGCATAAAAGGCCAAGTTGAACTTCTTGTTACGCGCGTGGGCGACAGCAACACTGAGTTGGCAGCGGTTGCGGTTGATCAACTGATTGATTTGCTGCGGACGCACACAAGCGGCAGCGTGGCATCGGTTCCAAAACCACTCAAGTATGTCCGCTCCATGTACGGGCAATTGGAGAGGGTTCAGAAAGAGACTACTAACCCTAAGCTCGCTGTTCGCCTCCACGACGTACTTTCTTTCGTGGCTATGACTATTGAGTTCCCTGATGGCCAGCGTCCGGCTCTAGAGCACAAATTGCTAGGTACTCAAGATGATCTCGCCCATTGGGGTCACGAGTATCTCCGCTTCCTCGCCGGGTGCATTAGTACAGAATGGAAGGAACGTGTTAGCAAGGGAGAAAGTGTCGTCCACTTGGATGGCTTTGTTCAACAAATTGTGAGCTATATGGTGAAACACCAGGATGAACCTACAGCCGTCGACCTCCTTATGGAAGTGGAGAACATCAAAGCAATCATTCCATTTATTGATGGTCACAACCACAGGCGTATTGCATCTTACTTGGCTGCTGCGAGTAAGTATTTAACTCGTCCAATGGACACTGAGGCTCTCCGTGTGGTGTATGATATTTATGTAAAAATGGAATCGTACACGGAGGCTCTCTTTGTAGCCTTGCAGTTAGGTGATCGTGCTGCCGTGGAGAACCTCTTCAAAATGTGCGAGAAGTCTTCTGTAAGCTTGCAAATGGCGCTGAGTTGTGCGCGCTATAGGTTTTTCCTTCCAAACGACAATGAGGAACAAGGAATTCTCTCTAGTGCTAACGGTAATATGAAACTTTCAGAGCTGTATCGTCACGTCGCAACGGAGCTTGATGCTATGACTCCGCTGACACCCGAGGATATATTTAAGACAGGTCTTGACGGGAAGCAGTCCAGCAGTGCCTCTGACAGCTCCTTCAAACTTGCATGTTCCTTCGCTAGTGGTCTCGTAAACTGTGGATATGGTAAGGATATGTATTTGACAGGTGAGGAAGCCACGTGGCCCAGTGAGCAAACTGATAACCGCCTCTTCGCAACAACATCCATGTTGGGACTTATTCATCTATGGGATCACGCGGACGGTCTACTGGAAATTGAAAAATACCTCCACTCAGATACTGTCAATATCAGAGCTGGTGCTTGCCTGGCCACTGGTATTTCCCTATGCGGGGTGAGCCATCCCTACGACCCTGCTCTTGGACTCCTCAACGATTTTGTGTGTGCCCCGCATAAAGAGGTCAGGATTGGTGCTATTCTTGGCTTAGGTTACGCTTATGCAGGGTCGATGCGGGAGGAAATAAGGGAATTGTTGGTACCAATCCTTATCGATGGCGAACAAACAATGGAGGTTCAGTGTTTGACAGCGCTTGCACTTTCAATGGTTTTCGTCGGCTCCACAGACGAGGGGATGGTCGAGACGATAACGCATATTCTTTTGGAGATGCCAGAAAAGGACCTAAAGGAATCCGCCACCTGCTACATTATCCTTGCACTGGGCTGCCTGTTTCTTGGACGGCAAGAAGCTGCTGATACTCTTCTGGACACTTTGCAAACATCTTCACCTATTATAAGACGTTATGCAGAGATCGTAGTGCGTAGCTGCGCCTACGCGGCAACAGGGAACGTGGTTGTCATCCAGAACTTCTTTCACGCAATCGCCGAGAACGATGAGCCTGAAGATACTGAGGTTCCTGCGGCCGAGGGCGACGGAAATGGTCAACAGCAGAAAAAAAACCGACAGCAGCAGTCCACAGAGAATGCAGCGCATTTAAACTATAAGGCCGCTGCAGTACTTGGTATTGCATTGGTTGCCCTTGGAGAGGATATTGGAACAGAGATGGCCAAGCGTTCAATCATTCATACACTTCTCGTCGACACGGTGAGCAAAGGTGAGGCAAATATATCGGGCAGGCATGCCATACCCCTGGCGTACGCATTGCTTTCAGCATCCAACCCCGGTATGCAGGTCGTAGAGACACTCAACCGCCTCTCACACGACAGCGACATGCTCACTGCAATAAATGCTATTGTGGCCATGGGTATAGTGGCTGCAGGAAGTAACAACGCCAGGGTTGTGAGCAAACTACGGAACCTCGCTTTATATTACCAGAAAGATCGCTTCGCTTCTTATCTTTTCTCGGTGAGACTTGCGCAGGGGTTTACAATGATGGGTAGGGGCCATTTAACCCTTTCCCCATTGTTGAATGACCGTTCACTGGTTTCCCCCACGGCACTCATGGGGTTGCTTGTATTTTTACACAGCGCTCTGAACTTCGAGGAAATCATCCTCGGTAAGTACAGCTATATGGTCTCCAGTATTGCTCCCAGCATTAACCCGCGCATGGTGCTTGCAGTTGATGATCAGATGGAAGTTGTTAAAGATGGCGTGCAGGTGCGCGTGGGATTGCCTGTTGATACCGTCGCTGTTGCTGGGAAACCGAAATCCATCACAGGTTTCCAGACTCAAACCACACCAACGCTTATTAGCGTCACAGACAAGGTAGAGGTTGCCTCTCAGAAGTACAGGCCGGTTGCCAGCGTTGTGGAGGGTACATTTGTTGTGGAAGAGAAACCAAATGTGGAGTAGACGAGGGGTTGGAGTGTGTTGCGATATAAATACCAGCAGTAAAAAGGAGTGGGACGAATAGGAAAGCAAAAACAAAAAAAATGGAAGGGTAAGAAAGTTTCAAAAAGGGGCGATGTAACCACACGTGCGCGTACAAACAAGCTGTGGGAGTCCCAGGGGAAAGAGAGTGTCTGTGTGTGTGTGTGTGTGTGTGGAAAAGCTATTAGCTGACGTAAAGGAGAAAGCGATGTGTGGAAAAGGGATGAAGAAGGGAATGCTGATAAGAAGAAAAGGGTAAGATACCTGAGGGAGGAAAGATAAAGGAAAGAAGTTCAGGCATCCATACAAGTTAGTTGAGGCCGCACGCTATTGGAGGTCTATGTTGAGGGTTTGTGCCAACCACTTTTCCTTCCCATGTTCACTCATTCACGTGATAAATTCTTCTGTGTTTGTTTCTCTTTGCCTTCGAACGAGTGTGTTTGTCTCTTTCTGCGTCTGGCGGTTTAGAATAAGTCCCTCCTGCGAACTGTGCTGCGCTTCCATGATTATTTGTTTTATTTCCTCAAGTGAGGATGCTATTACGGGAAACTGATGAGACTCACCGCAACAGATTTTCACTTTTCCCCTTTTATTCTCTTTCGGAAATGTCGGCATACATGAAATTTTTTTTGTTGGTTTCGCACCGGAACTGTAAAGGAGGGACTTGGTAAAACGTGTTTACCACACAATCATTACATGGGACAAATCGATTCTAGCGACTCTATTTAATGTATTTGCGCGAGTCTCTGACGCACAGGGATGCATTCCGTGACTAATATGCCACTGAATCTCTTCACATCCATTTCCGTTTCAGTGTCACCCTTCCTTTTGCAGCTTGTGTGTCGGCTGAGGCAACAAACTGAAGCTGTTGGACATAATGCCAATTAACTGATTGGACAATTTTTGTTTGTCAGACGTTGACGGGGGACACAAAATGGTACACACACACACACACACACACATACACACGCAGAAGATTTGCTACTGTGCTCTTACGATTATTCCATTAGTTTCAAACTAAAGGAAAAAACCAGTATTTGTGGGAACGGTGGAATTCGCTGGTAACATTATTCGTTGGCACCCACTTGGCGAAATAGCCGGTCGATATCAGCTTTACCGAAATCTCAGGGAACTATCAGTACGCCTTCACTTTCCTATGGTACCAAAACTCACAAAATTGCTGATGTTCAAACACTGAAGAATGAAAGATGACCTGTACTTCTTTGGGGTGGGGACTTCTGCTGAAGGAGTAGTCGGTATGCTGTCGACACTTTTTTTTTTTAAGCACCAAAGGGGGAAAGAGTAAGTGCTGCATGCCTGGTAGTTTACAATTATATCTTGAGCAAAGGAATTACCTTTTCGATCACAAACTTTAAAAAGTTCCGGCGGTGCTGCATCTGAGAGTAATTTTTTTTTTTATCACTAGAAAAGCAGCCAGTAGCGCTTAGAAAGTTCAGAAGAGAGCGCACAAGATATCACTTCACATTTTACCATTCCACGCACTAAACTGGGTATTTTTGTAACTTTTTTTTGTATTTACACTGTGTTTAAGGCCATGAGGGCGCAATATGTAACAAGCCTTTTGAGCACTATGCTTTAAGTGTGTGCATGACGAGCTAATCTAACATATGACTGCTTTCTTTGCTTCCCTTGTACCCATAGGAGGAGGATTCCGACTTAATAAGTTTTCTGTAGTTACCAGATAATCATAAAACGTGTCAACACAAAATACAACCAAAGAGGAAGGGAGAAAAACAATAAAATACAAGGGGGAAATTTTGTCGATAATTGTGAAAGAAAAGATAAAACGGAAGCAGTGCGGGTAGTTAAGTCATATCTGGTAGTTTGATCTGTTCGGCTCACAGAGTAAACAAATCACCGAGTTGCTCAAAAAATATGGAAGAGGACAAAAATCATTGGAGTTACGACGCGGAAAACGAGGGTGTGTTACGCGACACCCCCTCTCCACTTCAGATACAAGAATCCTTTGGGAACGATGGGAATACACAAACAGAAGGTAATGAGCACGGTGATTCTACAACAGAAGAAAATATCAGCAACAGCGAAGTAAAATGTGAAATTGAAATTAGGGAAAAGATTCATCCGGATGCCGAAGAGGAAGAGGCACGTCTCAGAGCTGAGGAGGAGGCACGTCTCAGAGCTGAGGAGGAGGCACGTCTCAGAGCTGAGGAGGAGGCACGTCTCAGAGCTGAGGAGGAAGCACGTCTCAGAGCTGAGGAGGAAGCACGTCTCAGAGCTGAGGAGGAAGCACGTCTCAGAGCTGAGGAGGAGGCACGTCTCAGAGCTGAGGAGGAAGCACGTCTCAGAGCTGAGGAGGAAGCACGTCTCAGAGCTGAGGAGGAAGCACGTCTCAGAGCTGAGGAGGAAGCACGTCTCAGAGCTGAGGAGGAAGCACGTCTCAGAGCTGAGGAGGAAGCACGTCTCAGAGCTGAGGAGGAAGCACGTCTCAGAGCTGAGGAGGAAGCACGTCTCAGAGCTGAGGAGGAAGCACGTCTCAGAGCTGAGGAGGAAGCACGTCTCAGAGCTGAGGAGGAAGCACGTCTCAGAGCTGAGGAGGAAGCACGTCTCAGAGCTGAGGAGGAAGCACGTCTCAGAGCTGAGGAGGAGGCACGTCTCAGAGCTGAGGAGGAAGCACGTCTCAGAGCTGAGGAGGAAGCACGTCTCAGAGCTGAGGAGGAAGCACGTCTCAGAGCTGAGGAGGAAGCACGTCTCAGAGCTGAGGAGGAAGCACGTCTCAGAGCTGAGGAGGAAGCACGTCTCAGAGCTGAGGAGGAGGCACGTCTCAGAGCTGAGGAGGAGGCACGTCTCAGAGCTGAGGAGGAAGCACGTCTCAGAGCTGAAGAGGAGGCACGTCTCAGAGCTGAGGAGGAAGCACATCTTGAAAGTAAAGACTCTTCCGTGAAACGACCCATCCAATGTGACGATGGTTGTAGGTGGATTAGGGCTGATGAAGATGCAGCAGTTTCAGCAATTGAGGGGCCCACAGGTTCAGCTTTAGATGATTGTCTTTCGTATTCGTTTGTTGGTATAAGTTCCTCTGAAGTTTCTGTGGGAGGGGATAACTGCGATGCATTTATGGGTAAAGGTGATACATCATCGGCAAGTGATAACGCGCGTAGTGATCACTTGACCGGCCGTTCTTGTTCCAAAACAGTGCCCTTGAAACATCCGTTAACAAATAACATTCCATGCCATGATGAGTTTGAAATTTGCATGGAGGAAGAGCTGCTGCGCATGGGTTACGCTGAATCGGATATCCACGTCCGCTACCTGGAACTTCACCACCACGAGACGGCACGGGAGCCTGGGCGTTGTCTGTATCCTCCTCTTGAGAGTGGAGGTGGTGTCTTTTCCCCACAAAACATTCAAATTGGTTTCTTCAGAAGCAAACAGGTCGTCATTGCTTCCCACGCCTTGGTATCCAGGAGAGTGGCTAAGCGCGAAAGGAGCGCTAAAGGTGGTGAGAGGGCTTTAAGCGAATCGCGGTTCTTCTTCGAGAATGAACTAATGTCCGACACTACGGTTACAACGGAAGACAGAAATTTACCTCACAATAGCCCTGATGAGCAACTTGTTGAGGAACAGAAACTAAGGACTAACCAAAATAACCTCGTGGCAGCTGCGCTCTCCCGTTTTACCCTTGGTGACCCTGTTCAAGTGTGGGAGCAGGCATGCGGATTCTCCCTTGATCCTGTCCCCGGTATTAGGGATGGTGTGAGACAACTTCCTACACATGTGACTGGGGGGACGTCTTCGTATATATGGGCACACGAAATCGCAACTAACAAGCCGGTTCCCGCGATGAAAGCCTTTGACTCCGACGTTCTGCTTCGTGTTGAATGTACGTCTATCGCGAGTCGACTCCTCGAGGTACACAAGGATGCAGTAGATCCTGTCATTGTATCGGTGGCATTCTACAGTATGGGCTCAAGTACCAAGTTAAAGGTGTCTGAGACATTCTTTTTTGATTCGTGTGTCGACATTTTCTACCCTCACAAGGAGCGCAGTGAACTCAACAGAGAAAGTCGAGCGATGGCTTTTATTCCACAAGAGTTCTTCGCCTCCCTTTACCTCGTTATGCGTGTGTACCGACCCTGCTGTGAGGATCAGGACAGTTATGTAGACCTCTACAGCAGACCCGACCGCTACAAAAGCCAGCAGGTTACTCTTATGAAGCAGAACACACAGCTGCTTGCCATGAAATCTGATATTTTTGAGGAAATTGGCTGGTACATGATGCCTTGTGTAAAGAATAAGAGTGTGGTTGAAACGTTGGAGACTACCAAATTGTACCAAAGAGGGGTGCCCGATGCACAGCTATTTCAATTGGTAGAAAATGAGCGTGCGCAGAAAGCATTAGCCACACTCCCTTTCTTCGCTTCTTTCAGCTTGAAGCATTGTAAGGGATGCGAAGTTGAGTTCCCGTCCCAGCATGATGAACCACTTCCTGAGGAAAATGAGACGATTATCAAGGTGTGCACCCGAAGCGATACCGAAGTACAGGAGGAAACTTGCCGATTCGTTCCTTGCATCATACCCATACTAAACTCAGGGTTTTTCAACTCTTATCATAATGTGTACTACTTTCGTCTTGACAGGGTGAAACTGGTAAGCACTGGGATATTACGAACTGTTCCTTCGACGCACCGCACATTTGTCATGGAGATCAATGTAAGAGACAACGACACATCATTGTCTGGTGAAAACCTACCGCTTTTGTACGGGAACCGGCTATCAGCAAAGACACTGCAGACGTCCGTGTGGGCCTCAGCTGTTCACAATTCTCTTGACTTTTCGTTGAGCGATGAGTTTAAGGTGCAACTGCCACTCCATCTAGGCGAAAAGTTCCATATATTTATCACCCTCTATGCCTGCTGTAAGAAAATGGACAATTCTTCAGAAGAAATGCAGAAAATGCACAAGGTTGGTTATGCAGCATTTCCTATTATCCATAACGGTGTGGTGCGGGTGAAGGACGAGTGGACCATCAAGTTCATCGCAGCGGATCAAGTACTTGAAGGGTCGGAAAAATCATATCTAGATAAATTCTCCGAGGCAGCTGACGAGGCGCACCTTAATGGTGGTATCCCTGTCTTGTCTGTCAGTACGCAGACACGTACCTCTGTTCATGCCTCTAATGCCATCATTGCCAGTTTACTGAAGGAGATGCCGGCTTCGTTGGAGAGTATTTTGCGTAATGATAACTTGTTCCGCGTTTCCGGGAATTTGAAAGATATCTATAGGTCCGATGATGACGCAATTCACAGCAGTTTGATCCGTAAAATGCGGAAACTTCCTCTGGCGGAGATTCTAGCTTTTTATCCACTTCTTTCGTTCTTCATACTGTCGCTGATCAGTTCACCGTCGAAAAGTGTCAGTTTACCCTGTCGAACCGCAGCTTTGGAGGTACTTCTTGACATTACAATCAAAACGCAGCATTATGATCTTACAACCCGTTCGCGTCAAAAACAGCACTCAGCACGGGGTGTTTCCAAAACCTCCGTAACCCGCTTTCTCTATCACCATCTTACTAATGATTTACTGTATAATGGAGAGAAGCAACGCCTCTACGCCGGATTTGCAGAGACATGGTTACATCTACTGGTGGCGTGTAGACCGCATTCAGAGAACACTGACCAAGGTGCTGGGGATAAAACTGCGAAGGACGACCGTGAACAAGACAAGAGGAACATTCGCAAGCGGATGGCAGATCTGTCGTGGTTTTTATTCGGTGTGATATTGCGTTCTATTTACATCTGGGCACTGGAGAACCCCAGCATTCCTCGAGCGAAGTTGTTGGACCCCGGTTTCTACTCGATTATTGGTGACCTCTGCGTAGAAGCTCTTGACGTTCTTGACGGTTTTGGAATCGATGATGTCCTTGTTCGGCGCACGGCACTCTTTACGAGGAATCTGTTTAATTTCTGTGATCGCGGAAAGGTGCTTAACATCACCCAACGAATCGTGGAGTTCTTCGAAAAACGGCAAGATATGGAGGGATTGGGCACGTTTATGAGTATCATTCTTGACGACGTGGATGTCGTTACGTTGATGATTCCTTCTTCGTCATACACCCAACCCGTCTTTCTTACTCGTATATTAGTACATGCCTTCTCGCTTTTACTCTCCAGTCCAAGCCAGGTCGTGCGTTCCTCATCTTCGGACGTGCTCTACAAATTCATTTGTCGTGTGACAAATGGTGTGCGTTACCCCGCAACCTGTTTGCGCTGGATGGCCTCGCAACTCCTTGCTTTGGTACGAGAGGTTTCACTTCGGTGGAAAGCGTATGTGCAAATGTGTGAGAAGACAGAGTCTGTTGCTACAATTGAGGACAAGCGTCAACTCTGTGTTTCGATACTTTGGATAATTTATTATGCACCACCAGGTCGTCTACGAAATTGGTTGAAGGGAGAGCGCAACAGTGACGTAATTTCTGGTCTTTTGAGCCTTGTAAGTGATGCGCAACACCTCTTTCGCTACGCCGCGGGCGTTGACAAGGCAAATCCACATGGTGTTAAGGAACCAACCCAATGGATGCGGGAGTGGGATGCACGCATGTCAACGTTTGTTGCTGCAATTGGTGCATATGTGTGCAGCGCAGTCCTCCATGCTGTTCCTGATGCACTAAAGAGTCTCCGAACTGAGAAAGTGGATCCAATTGTGTTCCCGTTCTTTCATTTGTTAGAAGGTGTATTGCATCTTGGAAATTCAACAGCCGCCCTTCAGATTGGTTCCTGTGCCCTACTGGAAGTTGCTCATTCTATCTTTCCGGAGATTTTGTGTTCCACTTCGCGGATGTGCAGCGGTATGGCAGTACTTGTGATGAGTCTGATGAGTAGTTGTTCGGTGCATGTGCGTTCAATGGCGGAGGAGGTGCTGTTCCTGATGTGCTACGCCTGTTACACGGGGTGCAGGTCAGTCGCAAAAATCAAGGCGCCGATCTTCAGCGCAACGGTTTACGTGGCGGAGTCTAAAAAGCGTGACCTTCGTTTAGCTGGAGGTTTTCTCGAACTCCATCTCTCGAACTTAGTGCGAAAAGCTCAACAGTCGGGAGACAATTTCCCCCCGTTTTCCCAGTCGTATGTAAAGCGCTGTGAAGCTGACTCAGAAACCCCCGGTAATGAGGTTACCGCAGGGCGCCGGCATTGTGGAGAGTCACCATTTACTTCTGTCGAGCGGATGAGCCCGATACCATCTTGCCTTATCAGCAACGGTGTGAATGGAATCGCATCACTTGTAGGAAACCGTAGGACAAGTGCTATTGTTGGAAGCGAACAGGGCAGCAACAACTGTAATGAACCACCCTCATTCGCAGAGGAGCTGGCTTCAGTGAGGGAAATATCCATGATGTTGTTCGGTAGCGTTCGGCAACTGATGCAGACCGAATCTCTTCGGCTGAAGGAGGCGAAGGCGCTCCAACACTTCAAACTTGCCGTGCAACTGTTGAGGGTGGGTGCAGTGCATGAATGCCTCAGATGGTTTCAGCGCCTTCATGAACTGCACAAAGCGAACAACAACATGGGGGAGGCAGGCATTGTTTTGTTGTTTGTAGCGGCCCTTTGTTTTCGTCTAACAGAAGCCTTCTACCAAGTAAGAGGAAAGGAATCACGAGGAGCACGCATACCATTTATTGTGTTCTCCCACGTGTTCTGGCACGATTACGCGCGGCTTCTTCCTGAAGCGGACACACTTCTTACTGGTGATGTTTTGTATACGGTGGTGTCGGAGTTGAGGGTTCTCCCTAGCGACCCCTGCTTGTCACTTTCAGGACATGTAGAAGTGTTGCGAGGGGCTGCGTCGCTGTTAGATAAGGATCATTATAACATCTTCTCTGTAGGTGTATTAAGTATTGTTGAGCGTTACTACCGTTTGTTGAATGACTTCAAAGCTGCCGCCTCAATCCACTCAGCAATGGCGGACGGTTGTTATGCGGTTTCTAGAGAAGATCGACAAAAGCGGGAGAATCACCGTTACTTTTTGCTTTGGGCTCGCATGAACCGGACAGAAGTTGAGTTACATGAGATGGATGGTAACGAATCCATGCAAAACGGATACAGCCTGCCTCTAAAATGCGTGTTTAAAATGCCAGCTAAAACTAAGTTGGAGCAGTTTTTGGAATGTAGCAAAGACTTCGTTAGGCCCCTTCTCAAAGACGCCACTCCTCTTGTTGTTACGGAAATGGCGGAGGAACAAAAAGATATGGGAGCTTTAGAAGCTTCGAAATTACCACCGGAAAATTGCTGTTTATTAAGCGTGTGTGAAGTCAACCCATGCTTTTCCAGTGGTAGGCGGAAGCTCACCGACAGTTACGATAGAAATGCTTCCCTCAATAAATTTGAGTATATGACGTACACATACGACAACAGTCGGGAGTATGGTGACGCCAAGCCGGATAGTGCTTTACTAAGGAACCGTTTGGTTGTGTACAAATACCACCTTGAGCGCTCATTCCCTTCAACAACGAATGTCATAGACGTTGCCACTACACATATTGACCAGCTTGATACCGCGGCCACCGTTGCACACGTCCTGGGCAAAAGCATTGAAATGTTGCAGGCGCCGGTGGATAACGACGAACTTGTCGGCACACTGCTACGAGCGCTTACGCCCGGTGGGTTCGCGCGGCCAGGCGCTTATATAAAAGAAGTCATCACTACAATGAGTACGAATAGTGCTGTAATGACTCAGGTGCGATCCCTCAGCAAACTACTGAAGACGAAGTTGACACTTTGCGAAAACCATGACGCTCCACTAAATAGCACAGAGAATTACGCACTTGTTTTAAAGGCTGTGATGGATATAGAGTGTACGCTTATTACTTTGGATGACAAGGTAGGGGTAGCCTGCAGTCAATAGCGATAAACCAATGTGGTGCGTGAGATATTAAAAGGTATTTTAAGGTTAATATATTTTGGAGGTTGGATGGCGTCACCATTATTAATATTTTAATCATAGAAAATACTCTTGCGTCATATTGATGTAGTGGTTGGTGATTTTTTTTTTTTGCTTTTGTTGTTTTCGTGTGCTTTAAGATCCAGCGTTGCGGTAGTGTTCACCCTCCCCTAGATGGGGTCAAATATTTGGCCTTCAAAACAAATGTTGAATTAACCTTTTGATGATGATATCATTTTCATTTTTTTCTCCATAACAATGAATGTTTCGTGTCTGATAAATTGATGGTGAGTGCGATGGGCGTGTGATCGCTACCATTCCTTTTGCTTTAATCACCGCCTCTCCTGTTGGATTTTCTCAATGTGTGAACGTGCTTCCATCACTCAGCACTGCTGCAGACACAGACGAATACAATACTACAAATGAATACAGATATATATGTTGTTTCCCTCTTTTTGTTCCTTTTTTGTTTCAATTTTACCGTCGCTCAGCGGCTGTTTCTTCGATCGTCCCTTGAATGTGATTCTCTTCATAACGCTGAGTTGATTGAGTGCTCTGCACTTGTATTTAATCGTGCTTAGTGGTGGAACAGTTTTAAATTATCATCATGACTTGAAGGAGCTGGGAAGTCGGAATTGATTCCGGTATTTTTTAAAAAAAAATAGAAAGAGAAATTATATACAAGTGCCCCTCTCTTTTTTTGTGTTTGTTTCTGTGCGTTTATTTGCATTATTAACAGGGAGAAGTAACTATAGGTAACGTGCTAAGCGGTTTAGGGGAGCTGTGAAGGGGCGTGTTTAATTCTCTTATTTACGTGTGATCCCTTTTGTTGCTATCACTATTTCGTCAGTTCTATTATTATTATTATTATCACTTGCTACTGTGTCATGTCTCCGTTGTTCTTCGTAATGTAGTAAAGGTTGAGTATTTGATAGAGTTTTTTTTTCTTATTTTATTGGTTAAGGGTGCTTGTATCACCAAAGGGGGAGCACGCGGAAGTGCGGTAGGGCGAATAGACGCGAAAAGAATTGCAAAAAAAAAAAAGTAGTGAATACTCTGAACACTACATTACAGGGGCTATTAAGGCAATTTTTTTCTAGTGAAAAGATGCCCATTCCGTGTAATTTCAAGGATCAAATAACAGGTGAAGTTCATATTCCCTCAACTTCCCGCGCAAATGTTACGTACAAACAATGTGAATGTCAGACGGGTGTGCTTAAGATGCAAGATATGGAAACACAAACAGCGATTAGCGCTCTTCAGGCAGTCAACCGAAGCGACAAACAAGTTGGCCATGAGAAACCTCAGATCCAGGCAAATATCGATGGGCTGCAATATGTTTATGCTGGAGTGAATTACAGCGAGGAGGCTCTGGCTGATTTCCTGGAGGCGGCGAGGGAAGACGTCCTTGCTATATTATACCGCAATGTGAAAAACAGTGCGTTTGACAACTACGAGCCGAATTGGACGAAAAAGAGCACTGAACTCTCTGCTGTTGCAACTTTCCGGGCGTCGTATGCCGAGGAAAGAGATCTTCACGCCTTATCCGTGAGTTTTAACTCCAGCGGAACACTCTTAGCCGTTGCATACGGCCAAGTGGATACCGCAGGGTGGTGTAATGATACAGGCATGGTTGGTATATGGAACTTGTCACGAAATGACGTAAACGTTAATGAACCGCATCACATGATGGAAACTGATTCCTTCGTCACATGTGTTGCATTTCATCCATCGCAGGCAACAGTGTTGGCAGTGGGACTGTACAGTGGTGAGGTGGTACTTTATAAAAATGTGACGGATGCGACACCGATAGAGATGACAGCAGACGGATCTTCAACATCGCACAGAGAGCCTGTGACATTCCTGCAGTGGACTGAAAACTTACAGGAGACGCGTGATTCCCATCGGTACACACTTTGTTCCGCGGGCCAGGATGGTCGTATCCTCTTTTGGACTATGGGCAATAAAATGGCGCAACCAACAGCCGCATTTATCATTAAAACCAGGAAAGGAGCAACGGTTGGTGTGCAGTCCGCTTGTTTCTCCCGTCCCGGGGGCTCCGCCGGTCGCATCACACCATCGAGCGACAGTGTTCTCGTCATTGGTCTTGAAAATGGTGATGTTGGCCGAGCCCGTCCTGGCGTCCTTGCTGCCCTTCCAACTCGAGCTGGAGAGTCGGAGGTTTCTCTTGAACTTGATTGGTTGTCCTCTCACAGGGGTCCTGTGCAGTGCGTTGATACCTCGCCTTTCTTTCACAATCTCTGCCTCACTTGTTCTTCTGATGGCAGTGCACGGCTGTACAACCTGCTAGAAACGGCAGCAGTTGCCACATTAGAGCCGTCTGCGGAGTCGAAACATTTCCTTTATGCTGCGCGGTTTAGTCCTTTTAGACCCAGTGTTATTGCTGTGGTTTCGCGCAGCTCATTCCTGCATATATATGACTTGCAGAAATCGCAACTTAAGCCTGTAGTAACGTTGGAAGCTGGGACAGATGGCGCTGCACTGATGTGTGTTACTTTTAATCATGCTTCACCGGATTGGATTTGTACGGGGGACGTCAGTGGCTCCGTCCGCCTCTGGAAACTGCCGTCGTCCCTCATGCAAACCACCGACTTGGAGCGGGCTGCTGTGCGGGATAGCCGTGGCCGTGGGGGGAATGCGGAAGACAGTGAAAAGAACGCCGTCATATCTCTGTTTGGTTTCTCTCTCTGAGATGGTGTCATTTATTCTCAAATATTTTTTCCGTTGCGGATGCTTCAAATACGAGGTGTTAAAGGAATATAGTGACGTATGTGCAAAGTGCGTGTGAAAGTGGTGAGAAGATTTTGTTTACGTGTGGTACATTGTGTCTGACCACTTTTTTTTTCCTTTGCTTTGTCTTTTGTGGTGTTTGTCCTCACTGTGTTGAACCGACCTCACGTTATATTTTCTTCGACGAATTGAAGAGCCGCAAAGGCGAGAGTTACCTTTTGATAACATTCAGGTGTACTCTCCTTTCATTTATGCGTTTGTATGCTTCCAGTCTTGCACACACACACACACACACACACACACACTCTCTCTCTCTCTCTACTTCCTGCTTTCGTGAGAATTTTTAACGACTGTTGGTACCAGACTCCGTGTGTACGTGCATCAATGAAATGCCAAGTAATTACGACCATGCACTTGTTACCTTTTTTGGCATAAAAAATGTGCACAGTTCGTCTTGTTTTCCCTTCTTTGCTCCGGTTGATATCCATTTGTTTTGCTTAGCAAAGAGCAATTCCTCATCGTAGAGGCCGTAGTTGTTTGTCAAAACTAAGAGAGGAAGGTCTCATGGTAAACTTGCGTCTTCAGGTGGCCGTAGTTGGCGCACCAACGGTCGGGAAAACTGCATTTGTGCAAATGCTTCACAGCAACGGCACAACATTTCCTAAGAATTACCTCATGACGTTGGGTTGCGACTTTATTGTAAAGGAGGTTCCTGTTGATGATGATAATACGGTGGAAATGATAATATTTGATGTATCAGGCCAGCGCGAGTATGAACCTATGGTTTCTTCGTACCTACAAAACACTGCAGTGTTCATAGTCATGTACGATGTTTCCAATAAAGTTACATTTGAGGCCTGCGCACGTTGGGTGAATCAGGTGAGGACGAACAGTAAAGAGAGTGTTGGAATTCTCATTGCAAATAAATCCGACCTCAGTGATAAGGCTGAAGTGACGGACCGGCAGGGGAAAGATCTCGCAAATGCAAATAAGATGAAGTTCTACAAAATATCCACTTTGCGAGGTGTTGGCATCACTGAGCCCATTGATGAGATTGCGCGGCATTACGTTGACGCATATCAAAAGCGTATTGAACAACTCACCCAAATGAGGTAATGTTTGCTGTTGCGTTTTCAAACGTGTGCGTGTGCACGTGAGAATGAAAAGGGAGGATAAGCCACAGATGCATTCACGTGTGAGTGATTTGGTTCTTTTGTTTTGATATTGCCTCATATTTGCCTCCCTTTTTTTCTTTCTCTCTCTCTCTCTCTTGATATGTTCGGTATTTTTGCTTCCTCTGGGCGTACTGTTTTTGGTATCTTTTGTTTCTCCGTGATTCGGTGCTCAAATGATGGTGAAGGGGATATCACTTTAGGATGCGGCTCAATACAAAAGGGAAGCAAAAAAAAAAAAAGAACAAATGAATTAATGAATGAATGAGAAAGGCAAAAGTCCGAGATAGAAAAAAAAAAGGGCTGAGAGTGGGGATGAGAGGTCACACGGAATGGTGAGAATCGAAATAAGACGACACTTCGGTGTGTATTTGTGTGTTGTTTACTGTTGGACTTGTTTTTTTTTCTTTTTCCCCTTTTCGTTGGTTCTTACCCTTTCTCTCACTCTACCGCCACAACAATGGCACCACTTTCCCTCCTACAGTTATTTCATTTCATATTTTTCCTCCATTTATTCCCCCCCCTCGTTGGTCCCTAAGCAATTCTGTTTATTTCCATTACCTGCACTGCAGTCGCTGTAGCAGTTGTTTTTCTCCTACTCTCTCTCTCTTTTTTTTTCGATATGTTCCATTTCAATTTGATTCTTCCCATTAGGGGGTTTTAGTTTAACCTTCCCGTGATATTGGATGTTTAGTACATTGTATTTGTATGATTGACGATGTAAGAATTTGTCATCTCGTACTGCAGGATGTGAAGGAGCGTCTTCCGCTTTACGAGTCGCGACTTGAGGCAGTTAATAACTCGCATGTAGTGATAAGTTGTTGGAACGAAAGCGTAAAGGCATTTGTGCCGGTTCCTGTTTCAGAAGATGTGGAATTTACATCAGATGTGCTTCATGAAGTTGTCAGTTTGGTGGATGGATTGAGGCAGTTGGGTTGTACGGATTTTTTTGTCGTTTTTGTGGACAGCGGAGGCACACTTTCATTTTACCACGTGGACACGCTTCGGTTACTCCAATCAGGGCGCAGCGGTTCCTCCTGATGGTAAAGGTGAGATGAAGTTGTCAGGAAATTTTGAAATTTTACGGGTTTAAAGGCGTATGTGAGGGGGTTTTCGAATGTCAAATTCATTACTTCCGTTGTTTTCACATGAAAGGGGAGGAGAAAATAATATGGCTATCATCATCAAAAAAAAAAAAAAGAGGTACGTGGAGGTTGCTTCGTGCAAGGAAAAGGGGAAGGTTCAGTTGTGTTGCTTTTTTTTTTTCATGCGCTGACACCTTTATATAATATTATCCATGGGAACCTTCCAGTGCCAACTAAAATTAGGTGATGAATTTAATGCTCTCTGGTGATTTGCTGTACTTTCATGCCTCCACACACACATACACACACACACACATTTTTACGTGGCTATTTGATTGTTAACTTTTTTTTTCTCTGAATCATTTATTCAAAGGGAGGAAAGGGTAGGTGTGAGCGTTTCATTTTTGCAAGTATACATGGACGATCCAAGTTGGCAGCGCAATTGTGATATGCTGACGCATGCGTTGCAATCGTTGGAACGCAGTACCTCCCAAATAAAGCGCAGCACAAATAAACTTGTCACCTTACGTGACATTGCGCAAGAGAGAGATAAGGTAAAGAAAGTAACAAGTGCAGCAAATGCGAAAGATGTGCATGCCGTTCACGATGCTTTGGCTTTTCTGGAAAAATATATGCGACTGCATCCCACGCAGCTGCGTGGACAGGGAGTGAAACTCAGTACGGAGGCTCAAGTTGTGCTAGAAAACTACAAAAAATCATGTGATGTCTTCTATAAAAAGTGCATTTCACTGGAAGAATCATTACGAAAGAACAGTGCAACGACACGTGTGAGGATTGGGACTGGTGATGGAAGTGATGTGGATGATTTTGATGATGAGGGAGAAAGTTTATTACCACGTGGAGCCACTGCGGGATCTGCGCAGCGGCAGGCATTTGAGGATGATCTCCATAACGAAATCATGGCTGAGAGGGTCCGTGAGACGTCAGAGATAGCAGAGAGTGTAAGGGATATTAATGAGTTATTTAATCACATTAACTCATTAGTAGCAGAGCAGGGTGTGGGTTTGGAAATTATCGAGGAAAATGTTACGAGGTCGTCCGCTGCGACGAGGAATGCGGTGGGACATCTTCAACAGGCGCGTAATAGCCAACAGAGATCTGGACGTGACAAGATGTTTATATTTCTTATCGTTGTATTAATGATCATGCTATTGCTCGTTGCGTACCATAAAGTATGAAGTCGCCATCACTTTCCCTTTGTGGTTTCCATTGTTGTTGTTGTTGTTGTTGTGTTTGTTTTTTTTTTACCGTGTACAGGAGAGATTTCGGGATGTTTTTCATCGGAGCGATGAAATTTAGTCGTTGATGCTCTTCTCCGCTCTGCGCTAAAGGGAGGTGTCTGGTTGTTGTTGCTGTTGTTGTTTTATAGCATGCAGTGAAAAGCTTAGGGCCGCATCTTCACTCACGAGTTCCACCATTCGTTCGGCCTTTTTGTGTTGGTTATTAAATTTGGCGCCTCATTTATTTTCCTCTTCCATTCTATCATATATCCTATTGCTTTACTTCTTTTCGTTGTTGCTGCTTTGGCACTGCACATTGCGCACACACCCAACGACAAATTGTTGTTGTTGTTTTTGAGCAGCGGATGAGTTATCAATATCTTTTCTCTTTGATTTTCATCACTTGGTTTCGATATCAAACTCTGACAATGTGAAGGAAGCTGGGAAAAGGTCAAAGAAAAAAAAAGAAAAAGAGAAAATCGTGGTGGAGTGAAGGGAAGGGAAGTGGTGCAGCGGAAACTCACGTTTGTGAAATAGTTTCATAGCTCAACACGTAACCACTCATCGTAATACCCCAAACAAAGAAAGAGAGAGAAAGAAAAAGAGAAGATCCAACAGAAAAAATAAATAAATAACAAATAACAAATGACTGAAGCCGTTGTAACACCGTGGTCTGTCGAGGGTGACGTAAATTATGATAAACTAATAAAAGACTTTGGAAGTCATGCCATCGATGAGGCATTGCTGGAACGGATTGAACGGGTTCTGGGGAAGAAACCGCATCATTTCCTCCGTCGAGGAATTTTCTTTTCCCATAGGGATTTGAACCTTCTATTGGACGTATACGAGTCCGGTCAACCTTTTTATCTCTACACTGGCAGAGGTCCAAGCAGCGAGTCCATGCATATGGGTCATTTGATTCCTTTCATGTTTACTAAGTGGCTTCAGGACTCCTTTAGGGTACCCCTCGTGATACAAATGACAGATGATGAGAAGTTTTATTTCCGTAATATCCCGATGGAACAAGTCGAGGCCATGACAACAGAAAATATAAAAGATATTATCGCTATGGGGTTCGACCCCGAGTTAACTTTCATTTTCCGTGACTTTGATTATATGGGATGCATGTACCGTACCGTTGCCAAGATTGAGAGGGCCTTCACTGCGAGTCAAGTACGTGGTTGCTTTGGTTTTGCAATGGAAGACAACTGTGGCCGCTGGATGTTTCCTGCTATACAGGCTGCACCATCTTTCTCAGCAGCTTTTCCTCATATCTTTCCACCATCGATGGGAAATGTGTTTTGTCTCATCCCACAGGCCATTGATCAGGATCCATATTTCCGCCTGACACGTGACATCGCCCCACGTCTCGGTTATTTAAAGCCGGCGGTGATTCATTCCAAGTTCTTCCCCGGATTAAGTGGCCCAAAAGGAAAGATGAGTTCATCTTCCGGTACTGCAGTGCTGTTGACGGATACAGAAAAGATGGTGAAGGATAAAATTAACAAACATGCCTTTAGCGGCGGTGGGGCAACCAAGCAAGAGCACTTTCTTCTTGGCGCCAACGTGGAGGTGGATGTTCCTATACAGTGGCTGTCTTTTTTTCTTGAAGATGATGAAGAGCTCGCGCGAGTGAAGAAGGAGTATATGTTAGGTCGTATCATGACAGGAGAGGTGAAGAAGTTATTAATTAACACAATAACGGCCATCACGAAAACTCATCAGGAGAAACGGAAATTGGTGACAGACGAGGACGTACAGCTCTTCACAAGCACTCGCATAATGGGCCCGGCTAAGAAGGTGGCAACCCAGTGAAGTTTGTGAAGGGTTGGATGGAATTAACTGGTTGTTGGTGTATTTGTTCGTCCTTTCTGAGAATCCGACTATTGTGATTTCTGCAACCATTCTCTACCTGCACTAAATCTCTCGATAGTATGCGCCTTGCCGCCACCGGAGGTTGTTGGTGAGTAACGTGGCGTTTCTAAACTCCACTATTTGTAATTTATTAGTACTTGTATGTGTGTGTGTGTGTGTGCCCTGAATACCTGTATGATGGTTGTTGTTAACATCCCCTTTATTTCTCCTTGTTTATTTAATCATGCTTTGATTCATATTGTATGGAATGCATGTGACGTAGTGCAAGAAGCAGGTAGTAGAGTGGGGTGACTTTTCTACCCTTTCTGTCGTGTATGTCAGTATGGCAAAAATGGAAGCTCTCCACTGCAGCCGATGGCAAGTTTGGTCTTCGACCCTTTCTTATTCGTTTTGTTAATGTCTGGCCCCTGAGATGTGACACCACGTGGTTGGGGAAACCACCAGTGAAAACGTTTCCATCTTTTTGGGCAAATGTGGCGTGTCTCAGTGACAGAGAGCGCGATTTCTTCGTTCAATGTGTAGAACACATTTGTTTCGGCATTGGCATGAGTGCTACACCCGCTATTAAGGACGTTATGAATCGTCTGGCAGATGGCGCGGGTATTCACAACCTTCAGGGGTTGAGCACCACCGAAAGGGAATCACATACAGACATTCTTTGTGATGTGGTGCTTATGCATGATGGGAAACCTTGTATGGGATGGTTCGCTGATAATTATGGTGACAGGAACTTTAATAACATTATTGAAGTTTTAGAAGAGCGGTGGAACATCTCCCCGGCATCATTATGGGCGTTAAAGGAGCGAAATATCGCAGAACAGATGAACTCCATGACACACTACAACCGACAGGAAAGTATCTTTTGCAATTCTGATGGGTTGACGGAGGGGAAACTGGCGTCTCTTGTCAAGCGGCACGTCCGCTTCGCCGATAAAAACATTTGTATCGATGTGAAGAGCATTTCAGAGATCCGTTCCTTGTCTCTGTCGCTTTTGGAAGAACCGACGGTGGAGAAGCGTGAGATCTTACTACAGTGCTTGAGCAATGTCGTTCCTGAACTAATAACTAAACCGGGAAAAGTTTCTCCGTGTTCCACCGTTTTTAAGGCGTTCGGGTGCTTTTTAGCGCCAAGCGTACGGAAGTTGGACATACCTCTGGACTCTGTGTATGAACTTGGTTCAACCTTGTGTTCTATCCCAGCGGATGATGTGACCGCACATGTTTTTCAGCGGCACATTCGCCACCTTCTCGACATCACTGAAGGGAAACAAATATGTGCAGGTGGCCCGGATCAGCAGCACATGCTGAGAGATACCCTCAACAACCTCGAAAGTGTGGGTCACAATTTGGACCAGGTTTTTGTATGCTTCTCTCAAGCAGTTGCACTTTGCCAGGTTGTGGAGGATCCAACTGAGAGGGACGATGCGTTGTGTAGAATTCTCTTGGCTATTCCGTTGATTGAACGATACATTACATCGTACGAATCTGCGATCCTGCGGCAACACACATTTAGCGACAGCTGTTTACCGTCCCATGTTGAGCCAAACCATAGCAACCGTGAGGTGTGCCTTTTGGACAGTTTTGCGCTGGATCGAGTGATCTGCGCAAGCAACTGCAGAGAGCAGGGAGCTAATGCCTCCGCTGATTCCAGTAGTGCATTTGATTCAACTAAAGGCAAACCTTTCGATGGTTGTTGTGGTTTTTGGATGCCTGGCACGGGGTTGGACTCGTCTTGTTATGTGACGGATCTTCTCTCTGCATGCACCGATCTTGCTAACATGCTCGGCGTGCCCGCATCACGGTGTGACATCGTAACTGAATCACAACGACTTGTGTATGATATCCGTCACAAGCTTCGTGTACACACACTCCGGCGATTTGCCTTCGTGAAAGCATCGAAAGTGTGGAATTCTGCCTTGAGGAAAAGAGCCCTACCATTTCTTAACGCACTGAGGAGCTCTCTGTATGAGGCTCCCGCCCTCACAATACTCCGATTTAGAGACGGGGAACGCCTCCCAAACACTTTTGGCGCAGCGAGCGAACCGTCGTCATTGTTGCAGTCGCTCTCTTCGCTGCACGTTTGCTTTGCATTTTCGACTCCCGCTTTTTACGTGGAATGCGGAACCATACAGGAGCTCGAGGCCATGTGTGTTACGCAGCCTTTAAGTGCCATGAGGCGACTAAAATGTTTTTCATCACCGAGTAGTAACACAGGGATTAGCTCCGTGGTTGAAGTGCCTGTCCCTAGCAACCTTGTTGATTCTCTTCTTGTATGCGCTAAGGCTCAACTGCAGCTAAAACCGGAACACGGTTTTGTGGATGTTGCCTTCCAGAGAGACGGGGATCACGCAACGGTAGTGCCCTCGTGTCTTGATAAATTGTTGCGAGGACAAAAGGCGTAAAATGATGGTGGCCGAGTGACGGACTGACAATTACATTTGGCTTCACGCCGGAGGAGCACACCGGTGGGGAGAGGGTGCCTCCAGATATTTGTTGTACAGGCGTATGCAACACTCGGATGCAGCTTGTCGAGGTTCTTCTTAGCGTTTAACTGTTTACTTATTCACATACACGAGACGGAGCGTTGAAGAAAATGAAATACCTGATTACACTGTAGCACAAAATTTACTTCGTCCCTTCGATGGCTGTTCTCGGGTTTGAACCCTGCTTTGTGCTGTCCTAAATAAATGTTCCATCCCTTCTCTCTTGATTTCTGTGCGCATATGTAAATAAACAAACATTTTTCACTTGGTTTTGGTGTGGGCTTGCGGGGAAATTATTTGAAAAGGTGAATAAGGGTAAATGAAGGGCCTGCGGTTATTTTTTACACGCCCAGTGTTTGTAGCGTCTGCTATTCCTTATTTAACTTCAGTGAGGCGAGTTTCCCAGCAGCGGGATGTAACGCCGTGCGGAAACCAATCTGGTAGGGATCTGCATTCACCCGATGTGGTTGTGCATGATGAGCAGTCCTCCTTCACTGAAGATATGTTTGCCTCCGATTTTGATGAATTAGAGGCTGCATCACAGGAGATACATGACCTGTGCTTTGCTATGATAAACTACTTACAGAAAACGGACCCTGATGAGACGAGCTGCTTGTTTCAAAAACGCTGCGCTCGCGGCTTCCGTGAGACCGTCCCGGAGAACAAACGTCGGCTTCTTCATGAGCGGGGGTCGAAAATTCTTCGGCGAAGGAACTGTTATAGAACAAAGAAGGAGTATGAGGAGGCAACACAACTGTTTCTCCAATTCGGTGAGAAGCTCTTGTTACTTCTCACTAAACCTGTTGTTCAAAGGATCATCGAATCAGCGGGAAAGGTCTATCGAGATCATCGGCGTGATGGGGTTCACAGATACCGAAAACCAGTGGAGCGGGGGAGTTGGCGTGGGTTTCCTCATAGATGGTTTAAACATGCACCATTCGAAGTGCAACAACTTCGTGCCGACATCCCTGAGGCGACTGTAGCGAACACGAGGGCTATGCGTGATTTGTCCACCGTTAACTCACTCTTCACGCTCATGGAGCCGCAACACCCTTTCAGAGCAAAGCTGGAGAATCAGCTATTTGAAATAACACAGGAGTACGATGTCGTTCATGCAGGAGGCAGAGGAGTGTAGAGATTGGTTTCCCCTCTCAAATGACCCCTCGCATTGCATTTCTTTATCGTTTTCGAATCGGTTTACCTCCATGTTTAATGGTGACAATGATTCATACGGGTGCCTGTGTGTTTTTTGCGCCTGCACAACTTCTGGCATGTCGAACTCTTTGTTCCTTTCGCCTCCCCCCTCCCTCAAACGCGGGCACCTTCTTCCAGGACCTCAAAATATATATGTTCATCTACTTGTACGTGCAAATACACACACACTATTTTCACCTTATTTTGTCCTCATACAGTGTAGATGCGCTCGCTCATAGCCATGAGGCGTCGTTTCGTTAGCGGCACATGGACAATTGCTGTTAGTACCCAGCAGCGTCACCGCAGTGGGAGCGGGCCAGGAGACAAGCGCATTCGCACAGACTGGTATCGGTGTTACCCGTCTCTTATGCGTGAAAAGGATCGAGACATGTATCATTGCTACTATCCGTATCTTTTTGATCACGGGGACAAAATGAGTTTGTACCCCAAAATACCTGAAAACCCGCGTGAGTGGCAACCAGAGCAGCTGCAGACAACGTATGATGCAATTAGGGAGGACAAATATGATGCATTTATTCGTCTTCGAGAGAAGTTCCCTGAATTGTATCAGGACACGCGAGCATGGGACAACCCTCCACCGTTTGGTGAGTTTAACATGTTCTACTCTGTGCGTTTTGGTATGGTTGGCGTGAAGGCCTTCACATGCAAAGACTATGATGAGTTAGGGAATCAATTTGACTGTACTGCTTTCTGGTTTCCTGATAATCAAGTCGTGAAGCACAGTACTCGCAATGGAGAGGTTGGCACTGACAAAGTTTATGTGGGTGCAATGAATGTCCCTGTGGAGTTCCACAAACCGCATGTGGCTGCCTTCTATAAGGCAGCGGGTGTACCGGTAAAACATGTATGTGCTGGTTTCCCCATAACCCCAGACGCCTACGCTCCCGTCGGGACGAAGTTGGATGTCCGGCATTTTAAACCTGGACAGGAGGTAACCATTACATTTCAAAACACTGACTATGGCTTCCGTGGTGTTATGTTCCGTCATGGTTTTGACGGAGGTTATGTGTGGCTTGGAGACTCCAGATGGCAGCGTCGCCCCGGAGCCATGGGTACGGAAGGGCAGAAGCGCATTTACCCCGGACACCGCATGGCAGGGCAAACTGGTGCAGCTGCTGAAACTTACCAGGGTGTTCCTGTATGGCGCATCGATTACAAAAACTCTCTTATTTATCTACCAACGCTACTGGATGCAGATGTTGGTACGTACGTAAGATTTAGCGATACTATTAATACGAAGGGACTTACACTGTGGAATGAGCACCGTGGTCTCCCAGCGTTCCCAACCTTTATTCCTCCAGAGGATGAAGATTTATCCAAGTTGGCAACAGATGAATGTCAACTAAAGAGTCCGCCACTTTATATGTACTTCCGTGATGAATTCCCGGCAACACAGTTGGTATCGCAGGCAGATGTGGAGGATGCAAAGAGCGCCAAACCGGCTACCGCTCCTCCAAAGAAAAAAGTGTACGACATGAAGAAGTACTACGAGGCGCGGAAAAAGTATCGACAAAGCATGCAAAAAGCGCGGAAGTATAAGTTAATGGGGCTCCGGACGAAGGCACACGAAAAGCAAGAGGAGGCACGCCGGGCGAAAATACTGAAGTACAAACGTATGAAGTAGCTCGTCTTCATCACAGTTCTATCTCCGTCTTTGTGGTGTAGGTCCTTTTTAGAAGTGATATGTCACTTCTAAAAGAGAAAAAAAAAAGAAAAATGTCATTTTTTTGTCCATTAGTGCAACCACCTAATCCTTATGCTAATTTCTTTTGAATGTGCTGCACCATTGTTACATGGCACATCCCAATCCTTTTTCCCCTTGTTGTCCTCCCCTCCTTATCGGATCTCACTGCCGTTCATAGAGTATTGTTGTTTTGTTGGCTTAACCAAATAAGGTGCAGTAAGTGGGGGGTAAATATCAAAAAAAAAAAAAAATGTCGCGTGTTACCCTTTCCGCATCTCGCATGGAGAAAATAGTTAACGCATGGAGGAAAGTCCCTGATGCAGCGGAAGGTTGTTCAGTTATGTGTTGTGTATTTGGTGCGCTTACGCCTGAGACACTTGAAAACCAACGTGGGCAGGCAATGCTGCAATACCTTTTTACGTCGCTGAATACTGTGTGCAACGCTGCCTTGTTCTTTTCCTTTGATAAGCTACTGGTTGTACATTCCAACCTCAATGTTGAGCTGCCGCCCTCATCAGAGAGCTTTACCTACGCTTCTGCAACGTTGGACGAGAAGTTTGGTGAGATTCTCGCAGCATTTGTTGCTGATGCAAAAGTTGGAGTGTGTCAAAAGGAGTTGAACATACAAGAGGGTGATTTTGCACCAAAGCTAATTTCAGTCGTTCGAGAAATTGTTCCCGCTGAGCGTACGGTTGAAGTTGGACCCCTTCTGGGTGAGTTCCTTTTTGTGAAGGACGAGGCAGCACTTTCCTGTGTGGAGAAAGCGGCAGGACTTTGTAACGCTATATTCCGCCGCTCCGCCCGCGGGATGATTGAGTCGGAAATGCAAAAGAGTAATCCTAAAACACTGAGCGCCTTGCGGGAGCAGTTAACGAAAACCCTCGAGGCACCAAATACCGTCATGGGTTTGGAAACACTTGATGTCTCTCAGTTCTCAATTGCGTCCGGTTTGACACCATGTATTATGCACCGTGGGACTTATAATCCTCAAATTAGTGTCACAGAGGTGAGTACCCAACCGCTGCGGAGTGATGTCATCGTCGTCCGATACGGATTGAAGAATTGCGGCTACACCGCTTTCATCGCCCGTACGCTCATCTCGGAACGAAATGCCCCAAGCAACGTGAAGGACGTCTACAAGTTTGTGTACAACGTAACCGAAAAACTGTTAGAGCACCTTCGTGTGGGGACGCGTCTCAGTGCCGTGCATGAAGAAGTAATGAAGTATGCAACCACTACAAACGAAGCTCTTGCGAAGCACCTTCCCAAGTCTTTGGGTTTCTCGACTGGATTGTTGGTGCTTGAGGCACGCGGGACAATATCTCAGAAAGGAACTGCAACAGTTGAAGACGGAATGGCTTTTGTAACTCGGGTTACTCTCGAAGGGGTGCCGGATGGTGAAGGCGGTACATTCGACGTGGAGCTGTCCGACACAGTCACAGTAAAAGGTGGCGCTGCACAACTCAACACCAAAACATCACGTAAGCTTGAGGAGGTCCTCTACGATGACAGTGCAGAAGAGGAAACTGCATTCGAAACAAGTGCGCGGGACTTAAATAAGATAACACGGCAAGGACAGAGTAGCGTTCCACTACTCTCGCGGGAATCGGCACGAGAGGAAAAACTCAAGACGCTTTTAAGGGAACTACATGCGGAGTTGGCCGCGGCTGGTGGGAAAAAAGCCAAAACTGCCGTCTCAGAAGAGTTTCGTACGTACGAAATTGCACGTCTTTCCTACGGCGACGTCATTCCTTACGCGAATGAAACGTCGTTCCCGGATGTGGCGCGTGGTGGTGGCATTTATGTAGACGCGGAAAAGGAGGTGGCGTTCTTTCCCGTATGCGGGGGTGTGGCGGCGTTTCATGTCTCGACCATAAGTCGAGTTGACGTGAAGTTTGAAGGGGACCAAGTGGCGGGTATTTTCTCATTTCATTCGCTTCAGGAAGGAAATATCGCCTACCGTTTGAACCGCACTAAAATATTCGTCAAAGAGCTGACGTACCGTGCGCGCCGTGACATCTTCACCGATGTGAAGATTGCCATTCAGGGTATTCAGCAACGCATCAAAAATAGAGATACGGAGCGACGCCGTGTTTCATTGAATGCTGGAGGTGCTCAGCTGCAAACAGTTCCTGATGCGATTCGGCTTCCACAGGTAAAGATTCGACCCCCAGCGACAACAGGACGTTATAACAAAGAATGCATTGGAAACTTGGAGATTCATCGGAATGGATTGCGCTTTTCATATATTGGTGGGGCACCAATTGACATGCATTTTGAAAACATCAAGCATGTTATATTCCAACCCGCTGTCAATGCTGTTCGGGTTATTTACCACATCACCTTGAAGAAGGGTGTGGAGATTGCCCGGAAGAGTGTGGATGAGGTTCAGTTCGTTGCGGAGGTTATGGAAAGCAGCGAAACTGTTATGGCTGCGCGAAAAGGGTATGAAGAGGAAATTGCAGCGGAAGAGCGTGAACTTATGCGCATCAGTGACACAAACAAACAATTCCTGAAGTTTGCTCAGGCCGTTGAAAGGGTCAGCATGATCAAAACGCAAATACCTGCTAGCAATTTTTCCTTTGAAGGCGTTCATGCCAAGGGCTTAACAACATTCAAAGCCAATCGCGAAGTGTTATGGGCGATTATGGACCGGCCTCCGTTTACACAGCGTGTGGAGGATATCGAGGTTGTGTCGCTTGAGCGCGTTATACCTGGTGGATCCACTTTTGATGTGAACCTTATTTTCAAGGACTACAACAAACCGCCGGCGAGCATCACCACAATACCTCGTAGCAGCCTAGAGTCTCTAAAAGACTGGTGTCTTGCAGCGCGACTTTACTACATGGAGACGAGCGTTAATCCAAACTGGAAGGTGGTACTGAAAACAATTATCGAAGACGAAGATTGGGATCCGTGGAGGCCAGGAGCCGGTTGGGCAGTACTCAATGATGATTTCGAGGGAGATGAAGAAGCCTCTGAAGACTCTGATTCAGATGATTCCACTTATGTTGAAGAAGAAGATGAAACCGATGAGACGGGGAGTTCCTTTCTTGACGATGAGGAGAGTGAACCCGAGTCCATGACGAAGAGGACAGTGAAAGTGTGTTGAGTTGGGACGAAATGGAGCGTCGTGCGGAGCAGCATGACCGGCAGCGCGGATACGGCTCTGATGATGATGATCGGCCTCGCAAGAGACCCCGCACGTCTTCAGGCGCTTCCAGCAACCGAAGGCCGCATCCGCCTCCACAACTCCCAAAAAAGCAGAGTCGGTTGCCTCCTATGGGATCAGCAGTGCCGCCACCGCGCCGGTTTTAGTTGGGGTAGAGATGAAGAGGGAAATATAGAAACAATTAAACGGGCAAGAACGAGGGGGACGAAAGCGTTTTTTTTTTGTCTTGTTAACATTACAAGAGAGAATGAAGAATGTGGTAAGTAATAGCGTTTGTGACAATCGAAACGGAAGCGGAAAGTGAAATTGAAGAGGAAATGTTCCTTTTTATCACGCCATTTCTTTCACACCTGTTGCCTGCCCTTTCGTACATCATAGAGTAAGAAACCGCTGAGGGAGCTGCCAAATGCGGTGCCTCGAAGGGGCACTTCTTTTTTTTTAATTTTTGTCAGCTTCTCAGCTTCTTTCCGTTTTGTGGACGAACACTTCTCCTGCTGCGACACTTGTTCGGCAGCTGAAGCATCAAACGTTTTGTTTTTCTTTATTGAGCCTTTCTCCTTTTAAACTTACTCCGGGACACTGGCACACATTTCGATTATATTTTTGCGCTTTTCTTGTGAGTACTCTCGTCCTTTTCCTTTCTTCACCTCATTCCTGTTGCGGCGGCGCATGGAGAAGCTCTTCTTTTTTCTTTTGTGGGAGCTAACAAAGTGATGGAAAGAACCTTCTCGAATTTCGAACGGAAATTGATCGGGAAAGCGTTTGGCAAAGGCAGGAAAATTGCGTTGAGGTGGTTCTATTATCACTACAATTCAATCGCCCATTTTTTTTTTACCTCTTTTAATTGGTGCGATGTGGTTATGCGCTTTCCGCTGCCACGCAAATGATGGTGTTCAACACGTCTTTGACGCAACAGAGGAGGGAAACTCCTTCTTTTTTAAACTTTTTTTTTAAAAAAAAGTTTAAACAAATTATTTTTTTTTTCGCACTTCTGGAGTGTGGTGGAGTCCGTGATGGTTTGTTTTATTTTCCTTTATTATTATTAATAATATTATTTTCTTTTTCCTTATAATATTTTACTTTCCGTAAAAGTTGTAGCGAACATAATGGCTGCAACACCTTACAGGTTTCGGTTGTCTTCACAGTGCAGCCACATAAGGCGTCATGTGTGTAGACGGTTGATTACACCACAGTTATCTGTGAGGACATGTGCTACGGGAACGGAATCATCAAACGGTGCTCGTCTAATCGAGGTGATGGAATCTCCAATTGAGAATATTAAAATTCTTTCCATGAACAACGCTCCAGCGAATGTTCTATCGTCAGCCATGATAAAGGAGATGCTTAGTTCGATCAGTGAAGTATGCAACCCAGAGAAAGGATGCTGCAAGGGTATCGTGTTAACATCGTCTCTCCCTAATGTGTTTTGTAATGGACTTGATCTTCAATTATTGAGCGATAAATTGCCTTACGATTCTTTTTCATCCTACTGGAAGCAACTGCAGATGCTTTACATCACTCTCAACACGCTTCCGGTTCCTGTCGTTGCAGCTATAAACGGAGATGCTACGGGTTTTGGATGTATTATGGCTCTGTCTACTGATTATAGAGTTATGGCCGAGAAAGCAGAAGAGGGGGGAGGCAAACAATTAAAAATTGGTGTTGATACGGTTCGATGTGGATTGGCAGTTCCACCTTGCTTTGGTGCGGTTGTGGCTCACACGGTTGGATATCGTGCATGTGAAATGTTTCTTCAGCGTGGTGTGATTCTTTGTGCAGCTGAGGCTGAAAATGCGGGTCTTGTAGATGAAACGGTGGAAAGGGCTGATGAGGTTCTTGTGCGTGCTTTGGATATGGCAGAAAACCTGTCCGTAGGACCCCCGTGGTCTTTTTGGTTGGTAAAAGACGCTTCACGCAAGGCGTTTATGGCCCCCCTTTGTACGCAAGCCCTTCGTGATGCCGATTGTGCAAACTTTTACGAGTTTATCAGCAACACGGAGGTGCGACGTGATATGAGAGCGTACATTGCAGGTAGTGCGTAGCGGTTGTTTTTCTTTTGTACGTGGTTAACCACAACCTACTTGTCTCACATGAACATATATATATATATATATATATGTTTATTTAATTATGTATGATCTCTTATTTTCATATGTTGTGTGCCATGAAAAATACATTATTTTCCTTTTCTCACGCAAGTTTAAGCAGTTTCCCTTTTTTGCTTCGTTTCTTCGTCCCTTTCGTTTGCACCCCATGCGAACAACACAAGCCTGTAGACATCTACCGCATACGCGTTAACCATTTGTTTGACACGGCAAATAATGGTGGAAATCACTGAACTCGCAAAAGACATCTCCGAGAGGTTACGAAATGGGTCTTACGAGTGCGTTATTTGCTCCAACGCGGTTTATCTACGAGATAAACTTTGGTCGTGTACTGTCTGCTACGGTGTTGTGCACATGCCGTGCGTAAGATCTTGGGTAAAGGCTCAGGTTGAGGAGCGGGAGAAGCGTGATGCCACTGCTGGTGGTTCCTCCGCTTCTTCTATTTCCCTCAATGAGTTTCGCTGCCCTATCTGCCAAGCTCTAACACCTGTTTCGGCCGTAGCGGAGTTTAGTTGTTTCTGTGGAAAGGTGTGTAACCCAACTCCGGATCCCTTACTTGTCCCTGGTTCATGTGGCGACACATGTGGACGCCGTCGTAAGGACGAGTTGTGTCCCCATGCCTGCGCGCTTATGTGTCATCCAGGTCCTTGTACTCCATGTCAACTGACACGTACACAATCATGTTTCTGTGGAAAGACGAGCAAAACTGTGGGGTGCTCTAGTGGAATTCATGGCTTTGAGTGTGAAGGTATTTGTGGGAAACTGCGTGAGTGTGGAAAGCATAACTGTGGTGTCCCGTGTCATGAAGGGCCTTGTCCCGTGTGCACTATTCTTTCCACAGATTCGTGTTATTGTGGTGCTACGAAGCGAACTCAGCGCTGTGGCGAAAGCGGGCCGTTTCCATGTGGAAACCCGTGCTCAAAAATTATTGATTGTGGCAACCACCGATGTCTTTCCAAATGTCATAAGGACGCGTGTGAGCCCTGCTTTCGGACCCCTGAGCGTATGGTATTTTGTCCTTGTGGGAAGGTGCGACTGCAGCAACTGTTGAATTCGCCCAGGAAATCGTGTTTGGATCCTATTCCCTCCTGCGGGTTGGTGTGTGAAGGTTTTTTACCATGCGGTCATACCTGCTCAGATGTGTGCCACGAAAGTCCCACATGTCCACCATGCACAAAATTAGTTTCGATGAAATGCGGTTGCGGATCGCAGAATTATCAAATCTACTGCTTTTTCACATATTTGCCACCGGGTGAATGGAAAGCCGCCGCTGAAAGGTCCGGTCTCAGTAAGGATAAAATTATTTCTCACTTTCCTCCGGTGTGCAAAAAACCTTGTCGCAAGCATTTATCGTGTGGTAAACATACGTGCAAAGAGAACTGTTGCACCAATGAGGATCACACATGTTACAAAATCTGTACGAAACGCCTCTCTTGTGGAACGCACAGCTGCGGCCAATTATGCCATAAAGGTCTCTGTCTGCCATGTTCCGTGGCATCTTATGATCGTCTCTACTGCCGCTGCCGTCGAACTTGGGTGGAGCCTCCGGTGCCATGTGGAACAAAACCTCCAAACTGCAGTCATGAATGCATCGTTCCCCGTCCTTGTGGGCATCCGGCCAACCACCCGTGTCATATTGAAAACGAATGTCCCGTTTGTGTTGTTCCCGTTGAGAAGAAGTGCGGCTCGCATGCCACAGTGATTCCATATTATTTACCCTGCTACAGAGAGTCGGTGTCATGTGGTAAGAAGTGTGGTAAGTTGATGAGCTGCTGTGGAAAACCGTGTGGGAAGATATGCCACACCGGGAAGTGCGAACATAAGTGTCAAACACCATTTCCTGCACTTGAGTGAATATTAACTGACCGTGAAAACTGGAAAAACACGGCAGTGGTGCGGTTGACTGTCGGTGATGGAAGCTGCAGAAGAGAAATAATGTCTGTTTTTTTCGTTGTCATCTCACTGAAACATGAATGGGGGGAGAGAGCGGTCCCAACATTTATTTGGGTTTGGTAATGGCATGTCTCTTTTTTGTCGTAACTCAACGCTAACACGTTTCAGTTGGGGCCAAAATTTTTTGAACCGTGCCAAGGTACACTGGTGACCAGCTTCTCACATCTTCACATGTGGTCGCATTATTGCTGCCCATCTTTTGTAATCTCCTTACTTATCCACCCTAATACCCTTTGTCTCCTAAATCCACTTGTCACTACACACATTAAGGCTTGAGGTTAACAAAAAAAAAAGAAAATAAAGCATACCCCATCAGTCATTTACAAATATTTCAAGAGAAAAAAGAGCTTTGATGATAGAATATGCGTGTGGTTGGCTACACGCGCCTGTCAGTAGTTTCAACAGTAGGGGGGAAACCACTTCAAGCAGTGAAGGAGCAACGTGGGGTATCGCATTGGGAAGATTCGGCCCTACCGCCAAGTGTTCTCTTGTGAGAGTACTGGCAGTGATAGTTTCAGGGTATTATTTTTTTGTTGGTTTATGTTTAGTTAGTGCCGCAAAATGCATATGTACCGACTACTGGTCTATGATCGAGGGTTTAACAAACGTAGCGAATGTATCCGAGCTGAGGGAAGTTACCAACCTCACTGACCAGCTTAGATATTCACTCATAGTTGTTTCATGTGTGACTCTGTTCGTTCATCTCGCTATTTCTGTTGTCGGAGTGAGGCACATCCGTAGTTTGTTCATGCAACTCGATGCAAATGTCGAGGCGTTGCACCGTGTTGCCGATGCGTTGGCAGTGCCACACAACGGTGATGCAACGGGTACTATTGATGTGAATCCGAAGCAGTCCTTTTCCCATGCAAAAAGTTGTAAAGGGATTCAAAACGCTGCAACACCTGAAATGGCGAATGACATGCTTATGCTTTTGCACCAACTCCGTGGGTTACTTCCCGATTCCACATTTGAAAAGGAGCTAACAGACGTCGCTGTGCGGCAGTGTAACGGTGCCAAACTTCAATGTGAAAAGGCGAATCTTCCCGTTGGTTCCAGACTTGAGGCCCACTCACCGCGTGTCATGTCTCAGTTCAGAGTTTCGCGGAGAACTGCAGCGGGAATGGTTCGAAATCGGGAGATTTTGGAACACGGTGGCACTGGCACGACCTTCAGGAAAAGGAGGGTCACGGTGGTAGTTGTTTGCCTCTCCGACTTTGCGCATCAAGTTGAGGAGGATTTGGAACATTGTCTTCATTTTTCCCGACAATTTCTTTCTGTTGTAACTCAAATTGTTGAGCGGTATGGCGGTATCATTGCGAGTGTAGCACCTAACAAGGTTGTTGTGACATGGAATGCCTTTACGGATTCTCCCCGTCACGCACAAAACGGAATGCAATGTGCCTGTGATGTACTTGTTGCGCTCCAACCATTTACACAAGGTTTGAGTGTGTCACCGTCTCTTAAGTTGTTTCCGACTATTGTTGCTACTTCAGGGTTTGTTATGGCAGGAACGATCAGAGTTTCTGACCATGAGGACGATGTCTTAAGTGTTTACGGGAATTGTATTTCCCTGAGTGAGGAACTTCCATCACTATTAGGTGCGCTGAGAGTAAGGTGTGCGTGTGTTGGGGCGCTGGCACATTTTTGTCCAAGCAACTTTTCGTGTATTCCACGAGACTGCGTAACAGATGCCAATAACAAAAGGCACATCATTTATGAGATGCAAGATAAGGCTCTCGCACAGGGCCGGCGTCATGTTGAGGCATTTCAAGCATTTCAGCGAGGAGAACATGGTGTCGCACACCATCTCTACACTCGAATACACGAAGAAACACGTAGTGATTGGAATGCCTTGCGTATGAGTCAGATTTGTTATTACTTGGAAGAAAGCCACAGCGTTTACACCCAACGCTTTCCGGAGTGGCAACTGTTCCCCGTTGAAAGAGAGCACTCATGTGTTAATGAGCTTCAACTTGGTAGAAGGGCATACGGGTTTATGAAATGCGAGGCTTCACCTGTTGAGGATCATATTCGCCGTGCCATTTTAAAGCAAACAGATACACGTGCCCTTCCGCACTCTTATGGACGAAATGAGGAGGAGTCGTACCGAACGCCCGAAGTCGCAAAATCAGATAAGTGTTTGATAGTTAAATGTAACTCGTCTTCTTTGCGGTATGTCACGGAGTTTTGCGACCGTCAAGGGTTGGTGTTTCGCATGTCTAAACAAGTATTAGGCACTGGGGCGTGTGGTGTTGCATTCTTGGGTTTGTCACAAACTGGTGCACTGGTTGCCATTAAGGAAATCGAACTTCCATTAAGGACTCGGGCACAAAACAGTAACTTAAGCGACCTAAACCGTAGGAGATTACGTCGGAAGGGAATTCAAGTGGAAAGTGCAATGGAGAAAACTTTGGATGGTATTATCAATGAAGTAAGTTTACTCTCCCGACTGCGTCATGCAAACATAATGGGTTACATATCGTCTGCCATTTGGGGTAACAAATTGCTGATTGTAATGGAGTTGGGTAGTGGTGGGAGTCTCTACGATCTCATACAAAAGTTTGGAAGTATAAAAGAGAGTCGTGCGAGACGATACCTCCGCGATGTATTGCAAGGACTGGAGTATTTGCATCGCAAGAATATTGTGCACCGGGACATTAAACCTCAGAATGTTCTGCTACTTGAGACCGGTTTATGTAAACTTACTGATTTTGGTACTTCACAAAACTTGCAGAAAATCGCCAACAGTTGTGCACCTGAGGGAACTCCCCCTTATACGGCACCTGAAGCAGCGAGAGGAAAAGCGGAAAAGGCATCTGATATTTGGAGTTTTGGCATTATGATGTTGTATGTTTTAAGTGGTTCCCTCCCATGGCCAAACATGAACCAAATGACTTCTCATGCATTTTTCTACAAGGTGGGACATGTGGAAAGTTTTATGCCATGTGTAGATGATAAAATTTCTCACGATGCGAAGCAAATCGTCAAGCGTTGCTGCCAACGGGACCCGAAAGAACGGGCCACCGCACGGGAACTTTTGAATAATTCATTTTTTAACTGCACGGACACTTCTACGAGTTGCCTCGTTAAGGACTGGCCATCCTCTTGTGGAAATATCTCGAGAAGCGAATTTCATTTGTAGCGGTATTTAGTTAAGCTTTTTTTTTTGTTTTCTATTTTTTTGTTTTATTTTATTTTATTTTATTTTTGGGGGGGGGGGGTATCCACAAAATATGTGGAATTGGAGAGGTGCGGGTGGTAAACGGTTGGAAAGCGGAAAAGGGGGAGTGCACCGCAAAAAAAAAAAAGAAAACAAAAGAAGAGAAGAGAAAGAGAAAATAATGAAGGAGAAAAGGTGTATGAGTGTGTGTATATTTATATTCGTTCGTTCGTTCGAGTTATGTTAATGATTTTTGTACCGAACTACTTCATGTGAAAAATATATATATATATATATATTTATTTATTTATATTAATCCTGAGTCTTACAGCATCTTAGAATTCACTGGACATGAAACTTGAAACAATTGGTTGTCTCCATTAGTCTTTTTCTTATTTTGTCTCTCATATTTTTCCTCTTTCTTCTTTTCCTTTTGATATTTATTCTAAACTTATCGCGATGTGTAAAAAAAAAAAAAGAAAGAAAGGAAGGAAGAAAGAAAGGAAGAAAATAAAAATGCTAGTTAGCGCCAGCGAAACGTTTAAAGATATGATTCACAATACCTCGTCTGCACTCATTACCGTCGCTGTGGGTTGTGTCATTATTGTGCTTTTATGGCTCACAGTGTGGAGTACAACACTTAAAGATGTTCCTTTCATTCATGAATTTTTTAGCGCATTTACTCGACGCACGGGGTCAAAAAAAAAACCGCAAGTACGCACGAAAAAATGTGCCGTCATCTTCAGGTGATTTGCAATTTTTTTTTTTTTTAAAAGAAAAAAGAACAAAAACAAAAACAAAAAATAAAGGAAAATGAAGAAAAATAAAGGTGTCGTGACGTACAGCTCCCCCTCAGATGAGGAAGTGGAATGGGGGTTTGGAGAAAGTGTGGCTAAACTTATTTCACCACTTCCTTTTTTTTTTAATATTTTGGTGTTTTTTTTTGTGTGTGTGCGCGCGTGTTTCTTATTTATTTTTATTTTTCTTTTTTTCTTTTTTTCTTTTTTTTTTTTTTGGGGGGGGGTGGGAGGGGGGCTACTTACTTATATCATGAAAGAACTTTTTTAAAAAAAACAAAAAGAAAAAAAGAAAAAAAGAGAAAAGAAAAGAAAAGAAAAAGAGAGGGGCCCCTTCTTATTATTATTATTATTTTGCTTATTAGACACATATGCTTTTTTCATGATGTCCTGAGGAAGTTTTTAAAGCATTTGGAAGGAAGGGAAGGGAAAAGAAAAAAAAAACCCTCCCCCCCCCTCCCAACACACACACACACACACACGAAATATGTTTTACGTTTTTGTGAAAATGTTCATGCAATGCAGCGATTTGAAATATTTTAAGAGTTGTTGTTTTTGTTTTGTTATTTTCATTTTTGTTTGACGTTTGCGTTTATTGAATTCCTTTCTTTGTTTTTGTTTTTTCGTTGTTGTTTTTTCGTTGTTATTGTTATTATTGTTATTATTGTTCACACTGTTTGCTCGTAATACCTTTCTCTCGTCTATCACTGTTATATTTTGCACAGTTGCCATTGTTGTTACCCTTATGTCTTCATATCTTTGCTACGTTATTTGTGGCAATTCCTCATGTCACATGTAATTTATTTAAATCTTTTTTGTTCTTGTTTTTTTTTGTTTTCTTTTGTTGTTGTTGTTGTTGCGGTGGTATCTTTATTTCTTCCTCTTCTTTTTTGTTTAAATATATATATATATATAAATAAATATATATATATATTTTTTCCTTTTCTGTTCTATAGTTAAGTTTCATTGATAATCTAAACAAACTTATAGATTCCCCCCTCTCCCTCATTTGTAATACACTAACGATTTGTTTTTGTAATACCCATCCAATGGCAATCAAATCACGAGGAGTTAAAGTTGTAATTATAGTTTTTATTGCCGTGTATGTGTTAACAATTACAAATGTTCTCATTAGTTTACATCGTTTCCACCAAAATTCCCAAAAGGAGGTGGTTAAAATTCAACGAGATGAACCATTACCAGATTTTGAGTACACCGAAGATGACAAAATGGCGTTAGAATTTGTAACACCGCATATTATAAAGAAATGGCGGAATCATAATTATCTCGTAGCACTCGGTATTCCTTCACCAGATAATGAAGAGCGACGGCGGCGGAGACAACTTCAACGGGACACATGTTGGAAATATCCGGGAGTTGCCACCGTAGAAAATAATTTTGAAGGAGATATGCTCGTAGCATATGTATTGGCTCGTCATCCACAATTTGATTACAAATATTCACCTGAATTGAAGGATGAAGCAAATAAATGGCGGGATGTCATTACGCTCCCCATAAATGAAGGTCGTGTCACAACTAAAAAGAAATTAGGAGAAGTTGCGCATTGGGGACTTGATGCGGAAATTGGTATGAGTCGGAAAATATATTTGTGGTTTGAATTGGGAGCGCGCCTTCTTCCAAAAACAAGTTATTTCTCTAAAGGTGATGATGACGCGTTTTTCCATTCACCGCAGTACATTATTGATTTGAGAACTTTACCGCGTCGTGGTGTTTATTGGGCATTTCATTGGCGTATAAATCCAGTGAGGCCTTTTATATTTGGCCGTGGTCTCTTGTACACCATGTCGAGGGATGTTGTTAATAAATTTGTAACATATGAACCGGTACGCCGCCTTGTGCATGTGCCATTCAGTTTTGATCGGCTTCTTGAATTTAAGCAATCCATTATGGAATATGAAGATGCCATGGTCGGTCATGCACTTTCTTATCAAAATCCAGAAGAATTATTATTTGTGAATGAAAGTTGCTGCCGCTTCATCATATTGAATGGTAATGAGTGCAAGCCACCGAAAAATAACAATTTTGTAGTAGTTCATGGTATTCAAGAAGAAGAATACGCAATAATGGTGGAACGCTTTAAAAATTACACAACTCCCGTTCCTGTTCAATTTATTCCCTCAAAATATGGTTGGATGGCCAATTGCACATTACCACCAGATCCACAACGGCGGCGGGATGCGGAATGGACGGCATAACTTAAGTGCAACAATAACTTTCATCATCATCATCAATATCATCATTATCTTTATCTCCTTATAAGTTCCTTTTCCTTATTTTCTTGTTATTGCTATTGTTGTGCCGGTTCTTCTTTGTTTTCGTTTTAGTTTTTTTTTTTAAAAAAAACTCCTCACACCTGTTTTGTCCGTATAAATGCGAATATATAAATAAAGAAAGCAATTTATCCAATTTGCATTTTTGAAACGGTGATGGTGGGCGTAAATTACGATTTTTTTTATGATTTCCCACACGCACACGCGCACACACACTTCCAAAAAAAAAAAAATGAAAACTTTTGATTGCTGCACTTCACTTGATTTTAGAAAAAAAGTTTTCATTTTGAATCTCAGTTTCTCCCTTTGGTTGATCTCAGCTAACAGTTTGTTCACTACTCTCCTTCTGAACATGTTAGGCTCAGTATGTTATTTTCTTTTTTTTGTTTTGTACTGTAAATGCTTTTGAAAAAAAAAAAAGGGGGTGAAGGAAATGTGTGCGTCAATTCAAGTTTCATCATTTTATATTAAAAAAAAAAATGCCAATTGGAGGTGTAAAAAAAAAACATTTTTTGTTTAGCGAGTTCATTTCCATGTATTTTCGTTCCATTCATCATCTAAGTAGATGCTTGTTATTTATTTTTCACTCTTTGCTTTGATTGAATTTTACTTAGGTTGGATGTGTGTTGTAGTTTTTAGTTTACAGTTTTGTTGCTGCCGTTTTTTTTATTTTTTTCTATATAAAAAAAAAAAGGAGCGTTGAGAAGAAAGGGAAACGGCGCATTTAATTTTCACACACATTTCTCTTTCAGTCCTGAAAGTTGAGAAGTGGATGGGCACATGTTAACGGTATTTAACATTGATATGATTTGCAGGTGGATGTCGTTTGGAAATTAGAGGGAGAGGAACTGGAAATATAATCGAGTGATGATGCGCAGCAGGAAATGCGTGTCACAAATTTGAAATTAAGAAATGATATCAGCTGTTGAAACATGGAGGCGAACAGGAGAAAATATGAAATAACGAATATGACAAGAAGGAAGCGTTACTCACATAAACAACCCGCTACGCAGCAGAACAGAGAAAGCGAGAGAGGAAGAAGAAGAAGATGGTTTAATTATAGCAGGGAAACTAATACTTGGATGACTCCAAACTAAATTGCTGAAATGTTGGGAATGATGACATTAAACACGGTTTTTTTTAATAGTTGCCGTTTTGGAGGATTGCAAAATTTCGAAGATATTTATATTTGGTTGATGAATGTAATGCCTACGTAGTGAAGGGTACATGTTCTAATAGAGGAGACGCGCGCCTGAATCAAATGTTTATTATAACGGTGTCATCGAGCGCAGGTTAATTGACAAACTCTGCATGTAGAATATATACATTTCTATACCATTGTGTCTTTTCCGTATTTTTTAAAAATACATAGACATAACAGTTGTTCACACGATGGCTAAGGTTGACGTGTTGCTTGTATCAATTTTATTGTTCTTTTCGTGGTTATCAGTGGGTGTTTATGCAAACCGGCAGGACGGTTCGACGGTTCCTATACCAAACTGTGGTGAACGAGAGGAAGCTGATGACATTTTGAATTCTCTCGATATAATGAAGCGCTACAATTATGTGACGGCAAACTGTACGCCGGAGCGGTATGCCCCAAAAAAATTACATAAAGGAGGTAACTGTACGTTATGTGTTGACGGACTTGGGTGTGCAGACAAGCATATTTGCGTGGTTGATACTCTACTGGTTTTTTTTGGGTGTGCGTCCACCCCAGGCAGTTGAAGAAAAGAAAGAAAATTTGGATCCGGATGACAGTTCCGCACCGAAGGGAAATGATGAAAATCCCCTTCCCGCAAGTTATGCCCCCGCAGCCCCCAGCGGGCCCAAACAAAAGCAGTCGGATGATGCGATTAAAACACCAGGGGGAAATGTTAAGGACTCGTAACCGGATGTTGTGCAGCATCTGGTTTCAACAAAAGGAACTTCTACCACTAAAATTAACAGAAAAAATGAAGTTGCGGACACGGAACAACCCACGGACCAGCAAAGAAGCATATCTCGACGCCCTTTCACACTCATTCGTTCAGTGGATGCAATACTTTTTGTTGTTGTTGTCTAGAACTACGGTTTTGACTACTAAGTTTTTTTAAAAAGGTGAATGTTTTTTAACAGGTCAATTGTGGAATTTGAAAATCTGCAAAAGCGGTACATGGGTATTTGAAAACATTATGTTGCTATGTTTGTTTTTTTTTTCGCGCCGCACGCAATTTATGAACAAAGGGCGGCAGGTAAATATTGTGATATGTGGTGTGTAGCAAACTGTACCAATAATTGAATGTGTGTACTCGTTTACGTGTCAAAAGGGGGAAAATGTTTGACTTGGGGATGTAAATTAATAATTGGAACAAATTCATTAACACAGAGAGAAACTTAAGAGCAGCAAAATACAACACAGTCTTCCGTGAAATAGCAATAGGGAAAAGGGGAAAACTGCACTTCCAACAAGCCGGATCGGGGAAGAATAGAGAGAATATAAAAGTTGGGGATCCCGCCAATTAAATTGGTTGTGTTCAACAAATTCAACAACAGATGTCCATGCGAGCAACTGAAGGGATTAAGAGGATGCAACCGGCTTCTCCGTTTAAACATGTGGAGAGCGTTTGGGGAACCCCCGAATCCATCGGGGCTCTCAAAACTCCACACGGTGCTCAAAACTGAACTAACTGAAGAGGACTAGTCAACATCAGTAAAGGTTTGATGTAAGCATTGAAGAAAGGAGGAGGAGGAGGAGGGAAAAGTGTCATAAATTCACGTCTCATATTCCATTTCCCTCTTTATATCTTCTTTGTTGTTTTTTACAATTGAATATCTGGGGCTCTTTCACTCGGCATGCCTTTCTCGTATTGCATCCCATGGTATATATTTTTGGAAATATTATGCCTCAAGTAAATAAAGCACACGCGTGTGTCACCGTTCAAAGCAATGTTTACGTGTCATTTGTTAAAGCACTAGTCTCACTTACGTCCTCTCAGCCCATAGTTTTCTCTGCTCTGAATTCAAAGAGAATGCATTTATGATCTGGTAGGGTGGAAGAAGCAAAAGAATTAAAAAAGGGGAACAGTAAAAATAAAGCAACGATGAGTTAAGAGGGCGCTGCTTGAATATTGCTAATGCGACACCTTTGTAACATCGCAACATTTTGGTGTAAGAAGGTTTTCTTTGCCAGCATGTGGTATGATATATTGCATAATTATGCCTTTAGTGGATCAGGTTTACCGTGTCTGTATGCTGGATTTTGATAATGAAGATTACTCCACAAATGCAAAGTAAAAAAGGGGGAGTAATTTATAAACGATAATTCTGATTCGCGATAGTTTCGGTAGAAATGGTATTATTTGTTTGATTTGGGTTGAACAGTCGGAACGTGTCACATTTTTCATAGGTTGTGGGGCGTTTAAAACTGTGATTATGGTCGGGTAGATTGTGTTATATATGCGAGGATGTGAGAGTGTGAAGCCGCCAGATGGATTATAAGAGGGATTTGATAAATTTGGAAACATAAATTCGTATAACTTTTGGTTGTTGACATAACTGAGTTTTTTGACAGTGGTTGCAAGAGCGTGATAGAACTGTATCCGAGCAAATATGTCGGGATATCACCCGGAAATTTCAGAGGAATGAACTCTAGTGGGATGTTAAGTTCAAATGAGCTGAAAGTGAGTGCTGCGTGCGCTGCGCGTTTGGGAAATGTATCGAACATGGATTCCAGTCCCTTCCCTGCGGTCTCTGGAATCTGCGTCGTGCGAATATCAGAAGTGCACGTTTTCTGCAGAAGGTTGCGGAAAATAAGAAACAGAGGTTGCGTTTTTGTAATTGGGTCGTGTGCGTAGCACAACCATCAAAATATGCGCATGTGACATGTTATGCCTGAAATGAAGCGCATATGATTCTTTCAAGATTCATATCTTGGTGGTAATCTATTATTATTTTTTTTTAATTGAAGCTTGAAAATTCTCAAAGGTGAGTAAGGCTGGGTAAAGGGAATATGCGCATTGGCAAGTATTGCGTCGTTTTTCTGCTAGTGTGGACGCAAGCAACCAAGAGAAGCGTGGGAACACCCACAAATATTATAAATCCGTAAGAATTTAAAGCATTATGTGCTTTCGTGAATTTAGCGATTGAACCTTTAAGCTTCGTCAAGCAGTTAAATGAGAACAAAACAAAAGCGGCAGAGATTGCGGCGGCGGCGCTTGAAGCTCATGAAAAAAAAAACTGCTGACGGAAAAAAGCATCGCAGCGGTCGATGACTGTGGAACTGAGAACGGATATTCAAGTAACGAGGCGTGAAAAATATACTATAACTTCAAATGCGACGTAAACAACAGACTTCAAGCACCACCTGACCACCATCTATCGGAACGCGGACCCCCAAAAAAGCGACTCGAGCAACCACAACGAACTGATGGAACTGGTCAAACAAGCCTCTGAGCTGTACATGGAAAACTCACTGAAAGTCAGGGTGACGGCAGAAGATATTCAAGAGGATGTAGAGGAAATACTCTACGGTGTAGAAGACCAAAAAAAAGTCCGAAACGTATGGAACTAAGAAGGGATGAGGCTTGCGGTAAAGAAGTATCAAGTTGAAACAACTACTTTCAGCGTGCGCTAACTATAGACCTGATGTTCTTGTGCTTTCCCCCAGAACTACCTTTAGCTGCCGCGTTATGTTGCGATAGGTGAAACATGGAACCAAACACCGCGACCTGGGACGTAGAAACCCCCACTAAGATAACCGATTTTATTATTTAAAAAATGTGGAGATTGCCCGCTTCCATAAGTGAGTTTTGTGAAAACTATGAACAAAAACTTCGTGAAGCTAAATGATCTCGGAAAGTTTACGAAGAAATCCAGAGGAAAGGCTTTCTGTGCTGTAGGTTGGGATGATAGGGAAGATATGCAGAGTTGCTCGGGAAGAACAAAGTCGGCAATCTGTGCGCAGTACAACACAAGCGAAGGGGGTCTAGCCTGGGGAGAGGTGTCTTAGCTAAAAAAAAAACTAATGAAGTTACACAATCAATTGCGAGATTTGAGACAATATAGAACTCAACGGAAAATGCAAGAGACAACTAAACTGTAAAGGCAGATTGATACTTTTTTGAACAGGGAGGTTGACGAGGAACTGGAGCACATTCAACCCGTACAAAAACATGAACCACCCGCAACGCATCAGCATCCGTCTTCACGCGTGGAAACAAGGGAAGTTGATGATATACATATCATAAGTGAAAGCTTAAATAGCAAGCCCAAGGATAGGTTTGATGCACATGCAGTGGAAGGAAACTCGGGGAATTCTGCTTTGCAGCAAGGAAATGAGTCCAAAGAAATCCCACATCAGCCACAGCGACCAAAAAGCGGCACCCAAATTGTTTCGCCTCTTAAGGTTCTTTTGCTTTTCCTGTAGAACAATACACAGGTTTTTATGTTCATAGTGATAACAGTTTGAACAACCAAATTCTCTACAGAATTCCGGAAGCTGACTTTCGACTGGAACCACTATCCTATTTCCCCTTTCTGGAAAAGAACTATTGGTAACGAACAGAGCACACTCAGGCTCTACAGGATCAAACTCACTGGGAAAACTATTGTCACTAAGGGTAAAAAAAAAATCGTGGAGCACCATCAGTGTACTTAATGGTTTCATTTAAGTTGCAACTAAATAAAATCAAAACATGAAGGTACGGTAGAGTAATTCACTTCAGTGGAGTACGCAGAAGGTACGAGGCGGTTGCGCTGTAAACATAATATCTGAAACTCCACCAGAGTAGGAAACTCCCGTCTTGAGAGAAAAATAACGGATATGTCACAAAAAAATGAAAATTTCAGTCTATTACCTATTAATCTTTTTATGATGGGTTAAATGTGAAACTACCATAGATTTTTTTTGTCCCCACTGACTGTAGGAGACAAAGGCACTTTGAAGGCGCTCTCCGACAATGACGAGCCGTGCCGAGGTGATGACGGGCATGAAGGGCAGATGCGTGCGAAACTTTAACGTAAATGCCTCCGGTCACCTGTGTACAAAATGTTAAAACGTGAAAAAGGAAGCGACCTCAGAAAAATACGTAAAAGTCGCGAGAAAATATGGACCGACAAGGCAAAAAAAAAAAAAACAATCGCTCAAATCCGAGATGGTGGAGGAGAGATCGAGTATTATATCGATAAAAACCACATCAGCGGTGCACACCAAAATAACGAGTGAAAGGCACACGTGAGCACAAAAGTGCGCGAGATCTAACCTAATTTAGCGGATAACCGCAGTGCTACTCCGAAAAGTAAAAGGAGACATCTCACGCCAAGACAACAACTGTGTGTTTCGTGCAAGTTTAGAAGGGAAAATGGTAAGACCGTGACACAAAGGATCAGAGAAGTTTTCACAGTATTTTTAAAAATATGCACTCACAAAAGCTGCCGCACATATCAGTGAGTTGCACCATACAACCTCAAAAATCACCGCTGATAACACAACCGTGCGGTTAATCACCCGTAAGAAACAATGGACTGTGTCGCACCGGCGAAAAGGAGGTAAACAAGTTCAGAAATATGAAAAAAAAAGTGTAAGTGACGTGCGACTGTTACATCCCTTACAGAACAATCAATACCCGTGACTACATTATGAACCCGGAAGTTGTATTAAGCGTCAGCCGGACGACTAAACCAGGATGTGGCAAGCATCACTAACCACACACGCATAAACACAAAGGGAAAATTGCAAAAATTAAATCACAAGCCCCGAGGAAACACTCGAATGCCATTGATCAACAAAAAACGAAGGAATGTCTAATAACATGCAGGCTGAGCCTTCACCAGATGCGATGTTGAATGCAGAGAGCGTTGGTTGGAAGTATATGGCATAAAATTCGTACGGACGAGAAGCAATCAAAAGTTAAATGTCACCCTTGGGGGTTCGGAAAAACAGTAGTTAAGAAGTGGTAATAAGCACAAAGCGCAAAGAACAAAAGGAAGGGAGAATTATGCCAAAAAGTGAAGATGACGACCGCCGCTGAAGAGCGTGTGTACGTGACCTACAACCGGAGAAAAAAAAGAAGTCTAGCAAAAAAAAAAAACGCAGCAGAGGATGCCGAGTCGAGCTAAGTTAAGAAGGGGGAAATAAAACTTGAAGCCAAAAGTACAAACCCGGAGAGTAAATGCTCCCACACACTACCGTGTGATCGATCCGGAGTTAGCACCTAATTTCCGCTAACTCTTTCTCAAGTTATTACCATATTTTTACGAATATCGTTGTTTTAGCTTGCGAAAATTGTCCCGAAAGTCATCACTAGAACAAGAGTATTTTCCAGCTGCAACACCCCAAACTGTTGAGAAAAAAAAAAAATTGCACCGTCTCACAATAAAAGATATCAAAAAATATGTTGGAATTCAATTAAGAAAATCACATTTCTTCTACCTATGTTCCTTTTTAAGAAGAGGAGCAATGAAGAACAAGTATTTAGCGTGGTGCATGTTTTTTTGTTTGAAGGTCGTGGGGGGCAAAGCTAATGCAGTGAAAACGCTAAGAAAAGAAACGAATTGCCACACAACTGTTAAAGCACTGTTCAACAAACGTGAAAACTGTCATGATCTGGCCTCCGACGCAACGGAAAAAATGAGGATGTTGACATCGGAACAGATGCAGATAGATGGACTGCTTGCACATGGTTAGAATATGATAAGAGGCGTACGGAGACACAATGCATATTGAGGTTTAACAACACATATGGAGAGAAATTAGTATGCACCTACGAAACAAAGGGCAATCGCCAAGACCTAAGTTGCAAACCAGAGAGTCGTTGCGAAGACGCTCGCGAGCGGTACCTTTTAGGGGAAGAGGGATGTCCGAAGCCTGTACCACGTGAAGAACCAAAAAGAAACAAAACAGAAAGGTGTCTTGATGAGGTTTATGGGTCATTCAGCGGTCACCAGGAGTGTGCGAAACTCAAAATAGGAAGCGAGGTCGCCGAGCAAATTATATTCAGGGGGAACGGAGATGACAAAACACCAGAATGTATAGAAGCAAGTGGCCCCCCAGAGTCGAAAGTGGTTGGAGAAGCATGCGTAATAAAGTTGCGAACCGAGCCACACCCATCAGAATATATTTGCAAAATGGAGGGTTCTGGTGAGGAAAGGAAGGTAAAATGCACAAGAGAAACATCGAAAACAATTCCTCAACCTACGACCACAAAGAAGAGACGAGGCAGTACTGGATCCATGCGCAAAAGAAGTGACGACGGTGGTAACACTGAGGTCACCCTGAAAGAAGATAAAGACGAAACACAAGATGAGGATGAAGGTCAAAAAGAAGAAAAGAAGAAAGCGGTGAAGAAACTGGTACAGCAAAAGCTCGAATCAAAAGCAAAACTTATTGGAAATCAAATAATCCTATTATCATGTTTTTAGCACTTTCATTATTGTTGCTTTAATACTGTTTAATAATGAACGGTAATGTAAACTGGAAGAAAGTATGCTTTTAACGGAGAAGGGAAGTGAGTGTATCAAAACATTTTTCTTGACAGACATACGTTAAGGGAACACTTTTATGGTTTTTTTTGTCACGCATCACTGCTGTAAAAAACTCTAGCGTTAAAGTTGTATCGAAAGTATTGAATTTTCAACGATATTTTTCGGTGGAGAAGGTAAAGGGAAAAGATGTGTAGTTGCGTCGGGGACAGCGTGCTGCTTATTGGAAGTGGTAAAGGGAGGAAAAGACAAACCAACTTGTCAGATGGGAATGACTTTGAGGAAAACATGTACAGTTGAAACTGGGGAAGGGAAAGTTACAGAAGGGTAAAACAACTGCGTAATCGAATTTGTCACCGATGATAAAAACAAACGAACGGAGTTCACCACCCTGAAACCATAGCTGCGTCTTCCTCCGTCACATACGACACAACAATGTAAGTCTAATGTTGCTTGTATGAAGAAACGCATTGTTGGTCAGGAGACGCCCATGGCGATGGCATTTAACTAGACGCTAAGCGAGCGAAAGCACGACGCCAAACTCGAGATCACAACAGTTACGGCTGATGGAACTCACGAAAGTGAGTGATCGCAGGACCTTGCTGAGTTCAGGAACGTCAATGCCAACGGCAGCATTCCCTCGACACACGGAAGAAACAACCAAAAAAAGAGATGCTGTACACAAGCCATATGCCAAAGTCGAACGCAGCCATTGTTGTCATGACGCCAAGCGGGAAAGAGAGCCAACGGCAACTTGTAAATGCAGCGAAATAAGGATCGTTGAGAAACGACTTGGTGTGGACACCATGGGCGAAAGTTCACAGGCGCGGGAAACACCGGCGCTAGATTCGGTGACGAGGCGCATGGTAAAAACCGTCACGCTATCGTAGAGCAGGTATTGGGGTAACCACGACGCGGGTGAGAGAACTGGGAAGAGGTGCAAAATGTAAGGAAATTCTTGAGAGCGTGCGAATTCTACAAAGGTAAAAAGGACAGCAGTCGTTGACATCGGGAACAGAAGGAAGGCGCAGCTTTTAACAGAATGCCGGAAGGCGCGAGCACAGCCAAACAAATGGCAAGACGAGCTGAGAAGGCTACTGGCCACACTCTGAAGTGGAAAACCGCAGCGAGTGTGAATAGAAAAGCAGGTGCAGAGAGTTTTACCGGAAGAAGTGAAAAGATGTCGAGACCTTCACGAATTAAAAATGTTTGGAAAGGGACAAAGCGGAGAAAATATCAGTGGCCGCGAGGGAGGAAAAGGTAGTGACCGTCGTCGGACTGGTTTAGTTCGGGCCACCATAATAACAACCCATATACTGACTTTCCGAAGAATAATGACAATGACAGCGAAAAACTCTTTTCAAACCTTATCTTTCACAATTCCCCATTATTTTCATCTATTCCACATAACCTGTAGACGATCATGACTTGAGGTGAAAACCAATTACACATGGGACGTTCTCGCGTCATTCCTCGCACCGGTTATTTCCATCATGTACTGCGAGGGCCATTGCACAGCGCATCATCTTCCGTTGACAGATGTTGTAGTTGGATTCCGTGTCCGGCTGTTTTGAAACGTTACGTCGGCCACCGTATGCCCGATTCCTCCTTTGTTATTGTTTTCGTTTGTGTAAAAACGTCGATACAGATGCAATTAGCAGCTCCAGTGTGACAATTGGAACAACCGATCGTATTTCGTACTTGCTTGTTTGTTTTTTCTGCGAACCTTTCAACGCATCAATCCCATCCTTTGCCAATCTCCACGCTTATGGACCCTTAAGGGGCCGTGCTATATCAATCTTCCAACAGCCGGCCATCACTGTGGATTCCGCCTCCGCCTCTGATGATAACGTTTCGTGAAAAATGTGGCAGTTACTCTTTTCTCGCGCAGTTATTTGCTTAGGTGATCCTTTTCGGCCTGG